>NC_035439.2:61261107-61563059 GCF_002127325.2 Helianthus annuus | reverse complement strand
TATTTCCGATTCTGTGGTGTTTGCTGCTGCTGCTGATTCTGGTTCGCAGGACGCGGGCTCCTACAATCCTTGGCCTCATGACCCATCTTGAGGCATCTCTGACAGCGACCCTTGTTGCACTGGCCACTGTGGTGTCTGTTACAGTTGTTACACTTTGGGAGGTTCCCTCGATAAACACCCTGCCTGTGACTGCCCGAAGATTGCTGACTAGGGCTCTGATAGTTGTCACACCCTGGCTTTGCGGAAGCGTGGTTAATTTGGTGTGACTTCTTAATACCATAGCTTAATCATAACAAGCTATATGAATTAAAAATATGCAAGATCATCCATTAAAATAGAAATATCAAAACATTGTCTTAACGGGTTGACACCCTTTCAACCATAAACTTGTCCCACAAACATTACAACCCAAAACATAACATAACATGATTCGAGGACTGTGACTTGTCCAGGAAAGAGTCACATTCCCCAAACCCTGGATGACCTCGGTGACTATTGCAGCGGAAAATATGCCATACCGTGCCAGATCTTTAATTCCCTGAAATACATGTAAGTTGAAAAATCAACAATAATGTTGAGCGAGTTCATGCGAAAGAGAGTAAATAAACCTTTGTATTTATCAAAAACCCTGGTATGTAGCAAATAAGGAAAAAGAGATCACCAATGGTTTGCAAGGCCATTGATATGTGTGAAATGCAAGTAGGAAGGCTCAAACCTAGCAAATTTATGCGTCGGGAACAAAGTCATCCCAAGGTCCGTTATGCTGGACCTGGGACTGGGCTCGCTACACCCAAATAGATCTACCGCTCCTGCCCCTCGGTCCTACCCTGAGGATTAATGACCTCAAGTTTCCGCCTACCCATTCACATGATCTAAAAGTAACCCTCCTTACGCTAACCATACCATGTATAAAGTAATCATAACCATTGTAACATGTATTTCACCCCCGCAGTTTAGAAAACTGAAAACAGTTAAGAGAAAAGGGGGACATGAACTCACAGTCAGTGCGTCGCTATACCAAGTACTCCGAATGTCAGGCAGCTGTGCAACGACCTACATGTGCTAATTCTATTAGACGGATGGCCGTGCCTTAGCTTTACAGTTTAAGTTTTGGGAAACAGTTAGACAACCGTTCCTTGTATATACTTGGTATTTAATTTCCTTCCCAAGGATGGGGGATTTAATACATGTGTATTTGTATCATCTCATTAAGTCCCACTTAATATATTTTTACTTCTTATTCCAAAATATAAATATTTTTCTCGAAAATATTATATTTTCTCTTCACTTAATACTTTCCAAAATAATACGTTGACAAAATACGCGTTCATGAGTATTTCCGTATAAAGCGTAAGTTACGTTTTAACGATTAAGTGGTAATAATAATTACCGGTGTAACTTATATGTTCGTCGTGTAAGCGTTTGTATTATTTTGGGTCCGTCAACGTTTGTAAATATTATTTTTACTCTAAAAATAATATTTATATATTTTCACAAAATAATCATAAACAGTGTGGTGAAAAATATATTTATCGAATAAATATTTATCACGTTTAGTTTTTGTGAAAATCCCACCTCCGATTATTTAATAAATAAAGTCATGGCGAAATATATTTTGAAAACATCTCAAAAATAGTTTAACACTTGTAAATAATTCTAAGTGTTAGATTTTAGAAAAATTTCGCCAGAGTTTCCCCTGTAACTGGAGGTGGCCACGCTTTCAAGCGTATCATTTTCTTTTATAAAATCACCTCAACAATTTCTTGATTCAATCAAACAATTTCCGACACATCAAACTAATTTCAACACATCAAACTTGTTCCAACGCATCAAACTAGTCGACAAGTATGTAAATCACATTATTGCATGAACTTGTAGTTTTTCCGAAAACTATTGTGTAGATCTCCTTATATTTGGTGGATCTATGTGTAAAATAGTTTAATCTTGTAAAAACCCCGTTTTTAGAATAAATCATTCTTTACAACTTCCCGACAACTTTTATAAAAATGGTTACTTTGTCGGATCTTTCGTTTCACAAGTGTTTATACACTTGTAGTTTGTAAAAATCATATTTGTTAGTGTGTCATACGACTTTTATAAAACATGATTTTCTCGACACTTGGTCTTACGAAAATACCACTTGCAGATCCGTAGATCCGCTAGTTTTAAACACCATTTTACTAGTAAAATTACTTTTACACAAGTTCATGTCTTTTGATGTGGTAGAGTTTTACCCTTTAACCCTTGTACCGATATAAACAAGCTTATGTCAAGATCTATGATCTTAACAAAGTCGGGTTAAACGATGATCCGAGCCACCACATTGTAGATCGGGCCTAAATAATCAACATATTCAAACACTACAACTTTTACACAAGTTATGATCTTTTATCCAACAAAATTCAAGTTTTAGTAAACTTTAAAGATTCAAAAGATGGGTTTCCGCATTTTAACCGTTATAAATCATATTAACCACTTTAGATATGTTCGAGAGTGAGTTTTAAACATTATACCTCTAGCTCGAGGCTAAGGAAGAATCTAGGCGAAAAGGTGGTGGATAAAAGCAAAGTAACGAGGTCCTTCCACTTCCGTTTGCTCCAAGCCTCCTAATACGTAACCCGTGAAGCTTGTGTATACTTGGAATGGAGAGATCAAGATCGAACAATGGGTGTGTAGGTGGTGGGGGTTTCAGCCGAGAGTGGGGAGAGCAAGAGAGAAAGAGTGTGTTGGGTGATTAAGTGTGAGAAATCTCATGTGTTATGTGAAGGTATTTATAGACAAAATCATGTTCTTGATCCATTGGTTTTTATGTCTACTAGATACTAAACATAAATCAATTTAATAATCAAATGTGTACTAGCTAGTTACAAGGAGATAGAACCGGCCCAGGGGGGGGGGGGTCCTATGGTTCGATTTCAAATGTGTAGTTAGGACCTAGTTACGTTAAGTAGGTTAACTTTAGGGGTTAACTCCGTTAGTTGTATGATGCGTTATATTGCGGGTGTTAGGGTAATCAGGGACCCTAACTGGCTCAGAAAAAGGCCAATAATATTTCGGGCAATATTTTTATGTTCCGGGTATAGTCCGGTTGTTCGGTTGGATAGTAATCCGTTAAAGTGCTTAAGTAATCTTTTAAGCGTCGTAAATAATATTTTTAGTGACACAATTTATTTCCAAATGTGTCAGGAATATTTCCTCATGTTTTGGCACTTTATTAGTTAGCTAGAAGCTGGTATGTTAGTAAAAGTGCTGTGTTTTGTGCTTAGAGTACGTTTTAGGCACATCCCATCATTATATCTTATTCCTAGAGACGCAGTTCTACAACCCTTGTATCCCTACACATACTATGGGTGTAGTAAAATATTTCTGGCTCATACAGGACCTTAGAGGCAGTGTCTGCCTGATGCTGGCTTTATCAGCATGTTCAATAGGTTATCCGTTCAAATGCTACTGTGCTTTTGTGCATCATGTTTGTCACTAGAGTTCAGTAAGTAAATAATGTAGTGACGGAAATCAAAGTATGATGCAGACATGTACAAGTATCAACAGTCAAGTAGCAGTTCATCAGTAATCTCAGTTAAGCACAATAATTAAGCAACAATTAATAGTTAATTAAGTCGTACGGATACCTGGTTTAGTGAGGGTTGTCACATTCTCCCCCCGTTAGAAAAATTTCGTCCCGAAATTTTAAATTTTGCTTGTAGAAGCAGGGTTCTCAGGAAATAAGTGGGGGTATTTCTCTTTCATTCAGTCCTCACGCTCCCAGGTGAATTCAGGACCATGTCTAGCATTCCAACGAACTTTGACGAGCTTGACACTGCTCCGGCGGGTCTTGTTTACTTTCCAATCCGTGACCTCAACAGGTTCTTCAACGAAGTGGAGCGTGTCATCAACATGAATTTCGTCGGTAGGAATGGCAACGTTATCTTGTGTTGGACTTCTCTTCAGATTGGATACATGAAATGTATTGTGAACACCATTTAGTTCGGCAGGTAGGTCCAACTTGTATGCTACTAACCCGATTCTCTCCAAGATCTTGAATGGTCCAATATACCTCGGGTTCAACTTTCCACGTTTCCCAAAGCGTGCCACACCCTTCCAGGGTGATACCTTCAACAAAACCATCTCACCAACCTCAAACTCTAGAGGTTTCCTGCTTCGATCCGCGTAGGCTTTCTGCCTGTCACGAGCCGCGCTGATACGGTCTCGGATTTGCGCGATCTTATATGTGGTTTCCTGTACCATTTCAGGACCAACCAATTGTCTATCACCTGCATCAGCCCAACAAAGCGGCGATCTGCACTTGCGCCCATACAAAGCCTCAAACGGCGCGGCACCAATACTGGTGTGGTAGCTGTTGTTGTACGAAAACTCAACCAGGGGTAAATGCTTATCCCAGCTACCGCCCAAATCCATCACACATGCTCTCAGCATGTCTTCTAACGTCTGAATCGTCCGCTCACTTTGGCCGTCGGTCTGCGGGTGAAAAGCAGTGCTCAGATTCAACTTTGAGCCAAAAGCTTCCTGGAAGGATTGCCATATCCTTGACACGAACCTTCCGTCTCTATCGGAGATAATCGAGAGAGGTACTCCATGGCGCGTAACAATCTCTCTCATGTAAATTTCGGCCAGTTTGCTCGTATTATCCTTCTCTCGGATAGGTAGGAAGTGTGCTGACTTCGTTAAACGGTCCACTATTACCCAAATAGTGTCATGGCCTCTTGGCATTCTTGGCAACTTCGTAATAAAATCCATAGAGATTTGTTCCCACTTCCACTTGGGAATCTCTGGTTGCTGCAGAAGTCCTGAAGGCTTCTGGTATTCTGCCTTAACCTTGGCACATGTTAAGCACTTGCTCACATAAACTGCAACATCGCCTTTCATCCTAGGCCACCAATAATAATCTTTAAGATCCTGGTACATCTTATCCGCTCCAGGGTGGATAGAGTACCGTGACTTGTGAGCTTCATCGAAAATAACCTTCCTTAAACCACCAAACAAAGGAACCCAAATCCTGTTCTCAAAACACAACGTTCCTTCCTTGTTTGGTACCAGTATCTTCTCCATCCCACGGAGATACTCTTCTGCAAGGTTTCTTTCCTTGAGAGCTTCTTGTTGCGCTGCACGAATGCGCGAGGAAAGATCGGTCTGAATGATCATCTCCAAACCCTAACCCTTATGGGCTTGATTCTCTCCTTTCGACTTAGGGCATCGGCGACCACATTCGCCTTCCCTGGGTGATACTTTATCTCACAGTCGTAGTCGTTCAACAGCTCGACCCACCGTCTTTGCCTCATGTTCAACTCCTTCTGGTTGAATATGTGCTAGAGGCTCTTGTGATCGGTGAAGATCGTAGACTTCGTAACATAAAGGTAGTGTCTCCAGATCTTCAAAGCGAAAACCACTGCGCCAAGCTCCAAAATCGTGCGTGGTATAATTCTTTTCGTGCACTTTCAGTTGGCGTGACGCGTAGGCAATAACCTTTTGGCGTTGCATCAACACACAACCCAATCCTTGACGCGAAGCGTCGCAGTATACCACGAAATCATCTGTACCTTCTGGTAGAGCTAAGATTGGCGCGTTACAAAGCTTATCTTTCAATATCTGAAATGCTTCCTCCTGTTTAATTCCCCAATCAAACTTCTTATCCTTCTGCGTGAGGAGTGTCAATGGTTGAGCGATCTTTGAAAAGTTCTCAATGAACCTTCAATAATAGCCAGCCAAACCCAAGAATTGCCGAATCTCGGTTGGCGTCTTTAGCGTTTCCCAATCTTTGATCGCCTCGATCTTGGTGGGATTCACGTGGATTCCATCTCCGTTTACCACGTGCCCAAGGAATTGCACTTCCCTTAGCCAAAACTCGCACTTAGAGAATTTGGCGTACAACTGTTCCTTCTTTAGTAGCTCTAGAATGGCTCTTAGATGCTGCTCGTGCTCAGCCTTCGTCTTTGAATAAATCAAAATATCATCGATGAATACGATCACGAACTTATCCAAGTACGGCTTGCAAACTCGATTCATCAAATCCATGAACACTGCAGGTGCGTTTGTCAAACCAAACGGCATAACGAGAAACTCGTAGTGTCCATATCGAGTTCTGAAGGCTGTCTTTGGGATACTCTCCTCCTGTATCCGTAACTGATGGTATCCAGATCGAAGATCGATCTTTGAATAGAAGCTTGAACCTTGAAGTTGGTCAAACAGATCATCGATTCTTGGCAGGGGATACCTGTTCTTGATCGTTAGCTTGTTCAACTCTCTGTAGTCAATGCACATACGGAAACTGCCGTCCTTCTTCTTCACAAACAAAACTGGAGCTCCCCAAGGCGAGAAGCTTGGTCGGATAAATCCCTTGTCTAACAACTCTTGAAGTTGTGTCGACAGTTCTTGCATCTCAGACGGAGCAAGTCTGTAGGGTGCCTTAGCCACAGGCGCGGCGCCTGGAACTAAGTCTATGCGGAACTCCACTTGCCTCTGAGGCGGCAATCCAGGCAAGTCTTCAGGAAAGACTTCTGGATATTCCCTCACGACAGGGATGTCTTCGATCTTCGGCTCAGCAGCCTTTTTATCCACAATTTGTGCTAGAAAAGCAACACATCCTTTCTGCAAACACTTTCTCGCTTTCAGGCAGCTAATCATCCTTAACGGCGTCTCACGCTTCTCCCCATGAACAACAATGGTCTCACCATCATCGGTCGGGATATGAATAATCTTCTCGTGACAAACTATCTCGGCCTTGTTACTTGATAACCAATCCATCCGGAAGCTTCGACGTGGTAGTAGATCCAGAGCGAACTCACGCTCTCCCAATTCGATTACGCAACCTCGAATCACCTCGTTAGCCTCTACTAACTTCCCATTCGCTAATTCGATCGAGTATGGAATATCTAATTTACTAGCGGCTAAACCAAGCATATTCTTAAATTCTAGCGATACGAAGCTGTAATCGGCACCAGTATCAAACAAAACGGATGCATAGCGTTGGTTTACAGGGAACGTACCAGTGACAACATTGGGATCCTGGCGCGCTTCCCTTGCTTCTATGTTGAAAACTCTTCCGCGTGCTTGGTTTAATTCTGGGAAATTCCTTTTGTAATGCCCAACATCACCGTAGTTAAAACATCCGGGCCTCTGCCCGTTCCCACCATTGTTTCCCTGATTTTGATTCATGGAGCCCGCTTGGTTAGCATGATTGGCACGGTTTCCATCACCTCCCTGGTTTCCTTGTGGGCGGTTCCCAGCACTACCACGGTTGTTCCTATTCCCATATCCTCCTTAGCCTCCCTGGCCAGCAGTGGCCCAACAAGTCTCCTTCAGGTGGCCAGCCTTCCCACATGCTTCACAAACCTTTAACCCACAACGACCAGAGTGATGTCGTTGGCATGAGTTGCACTTGGGTTGTGCACCCATATACCCCTTACTTTTCTTTCTCCCACCAGCTGTATCTTGAGCTGGCGCATTCGATTCCCCTTTCTTAACCACCATCCCGGTGCCCTGCTTGAAATTCGAAAACTTCCTCTTGTTTCCTCCAGATGACTCCACATGAGTCTCCTTTTTCTTGGGCTCAGTTTCATCAAACTTGTTCAACCGAATTGCCTCTTCGGTGAGAGCCACACTCAAATCAATGGCTTCTGTGATAGTTGCAGGTTTGGAGGAGGTCACCATACTGATGATTTGAGGAGCCAATCCCCAAATGAAGCGTTCAATTCTCTTGAACTCAGGTGTGACCATGTAGGGTACCACATGCGACAAGTCGTGGAATCTCTGGACGTACTCAGCTATCTTAGGACCTTCCATTTTTAGATGGCAGAACTCGGTCTCCAACCTCTGAATTTCCGCGCGAGAACAGTACCTCTTGCGCATGAGTTCTTTCAGCTCGGTCCACATCAGTGCGTAAGCAGCAGCTTCGCCAAGTGTTTGGACTTGTAGATTCCACCATGATGGGGCTCCATCCAAAAATAGCCCTGAGATGTAAGTGACTTGTTGATCCAGCGCGCATTTGCTCATGCGAAGTACGGACTCGGTTTTCTCAGCCCAGCGGACGAAAGCAACAGCACCACCTGTGCCATCAAAGTTTACGGGCTTGCAGTCCAAGAACTGTTTGTAGGTGCACCCATGCGGTGGGTTGTTGTTGTTTCCAGTGTTGCCAGAGTTGTTTCCACTCATTCCTCCTTGTGAGGCAACATATTGAGCAATAGCAGCAGCAATGACTTGCTGTAGTTCGTCCTGAGTAGTAGGCATTGGCTGAGGTTGACGTCTTGGCGGCATCTTCTAAAGATGTATACGTCGGTCAGGCCATAGTAAGCATACGTATATAGTAATAGTAATAGCACATAACATATCATGTTATCAATATATCACACACAACATCCCATGTTACGATTATTATACACACAACATCCCATGTCACAAATATTATATACACAACATCCCATGTCCCAACATCCCATGTCACAAGTATTATATACACAACATCCCATGTCCCAACATCCCATGTCACAAAAATATAAATAAGCAATCAAGTGAATCAGATATGGTGAGAATACTGCGATTGCCATATATATCGAGACCACAATGTAGTAAGTGTATCAGTACATCACTGTGTCATACAATCATCAATCAATTAGGGGCTACATCACCCCTGTCCAAAAACTATATCATGTCAGTGTCAAGTACATCAAGTACATCAAACAAGTATCAACAAAAGTCAGTATCATCAGATGGTCTCCAAAATGCTGTGCAGTCACACTCGCTGTCGTCTCACCAACGTCTACCTATATAGCACTGATGAGCTCTATGCGGATGGCGGGGGAGGAGGGGGAAAGTAAGTGTAAAGCAAGCGGCGTAGCTGAAGCCAGTCCTCCTCCATAGCCTGCTGAGTGCGAATGACAGAGGCAACCTGCTGCTCTAGTGTAAAGAGACGAGCAGCAAAATCTGGGGGTAATGATCGACCTGGCTGAAGAGGGGAGTGTATCTGACCATGGCATGAACATGGTGGCAGCTGTGCTCTCTCGAGCTCCTGGAGACGCTGCGTGTGCGACTCATGCTGATGAATGAAGGACATCAAAACGTCCTCTATAGTGTGTCCAACATGAAACGAATGGTATGGGTCAGTAGGTGGCATGGCTGATGGCGTCGGCCAAAGCAAGGGCTCACTGGTGGGGTCAAATGGTGCCACATGAAATGATGAAGTAGAGGGTGGAACAGATGACATCTGAGGCATGAAGGGAATAGACATCGGTACGTGCCCAAAAGGATGGGCTGAGGAACCCTCTCCAGGCCTCGCTGGAGGTACAAACTGAGGAACCTGAAAAGTAAAATCAACAGGTCGTGTAACAGGGATCTGAGGGGGCAAAGGTGGAACATCCTCGTCAGCAGGTATCCAACCGTGCCGAGCATCCTCATCGGGTGGATCCATGTGGTCAGCAAATAGTGCGTGCTCAGGCTCGAGCAGAATGGGATCAAATGGAGGAGCAACGACAGGGTCAACTGGTGCAATAGGATGGTCGACCGGTATATCAGCAACAAAAGGTGGATCAACAACAGGATCGATAGCAACAACATGATCACCCTCAACAACGGGCGGGTCAGCCAGAACGGGCTCAACTGGGATGCCAGCATGTACAGGGTCATGCTCGGGCATAGGATCTAGAGCAGCTGCCTGCTCAGGAGCCAAGGCAGGCTCATGGTCATCAAAAGCCATATCAAAGTCGAACTCAGGATCAATAGGGTCAACTGGATCAGCGGGGTCCTCCATGGGCTGGTCCATCGGGATAAACTCAATGTCGTGATCCGGGTCGAATCCCGGAGGAAAAATGGGATCAGAATCCTCTATGTCGTCATGCTCAAATGCAAAGCTCGGAATAGGTGCTGCTGAGGATGCCTCGTCAGGGTCCGAGTCGTGTGCAAAGTGCTGTGCGCTCACCTCATGAGAAGGTGCGGATGCCACAGACTCAAAGGAGTCTGGGACCGGTGAATGTGCAGGTGAGTCCTCAGCAGGGGCGTCAGCGATCATCAGAAGATCGCCAGCGGGAAGAAGGACTGCATCCGGAATCTCATCCTCAATAGGCTCGTTCTCAAACAAATCGATATCGCCGCCAGCCTCGGCATCGAGTAGCAAGTCGTATGCGGGATAGACAGCTAAAGGAATAGGAGCCGGAATCACAACTAGGGGTAAGTACTCAGCAGGAGGGTCATCAATAGGCTCATCAGCGCCATCGGGTAGAGCGAAGGGCTGGAAGTCATCGTCATCAGTGCTCGTGTAGTCGGAGGTATGCACCTCGTGCTCTGAGGATATAATGTCGTCAGATACTATGGGTAAAGGTCCGGTGGTATCCGAATCACCCGTGCCTGGTGAGTCCATGTGTCTGTAACACAAACACAAATATGCACAAATAATCAGTAAACCAGGTAATCACATAAGTTACCAAATAATCACATAATCCTCCTAGTCCCACTAGCCTCCCAGCCTCCCAGACTGTCCTTCCTAGTCCCACTAGCCAATCCTCCCAGCCTCCCAGACTGACTCCCTAGTCCCACTAGCAAATCCTCCCAGCCTCCCAGACTGACTCCCTAGTCCCACTAGACAACTACCTCGATCCATTAGATCGAGCCTCGGCCTCCCAGACCGAGCCTCAGCCTCCCAGACTGAGCCTAAAAATAATAAATAAAATGCGCTCAACATTTGTTTATAAAAAGGTTTTTGGATCTGGACTTAAGTGGTATGCAGTAAAAATGTTTTCGTGAGAGCCCTAGTGATCATAGTCTAGACTCAAGAAGGAATCCTAGTTCGCTATGATCAGAGCTCTGATACCAAGCTGTCACACCCTGGCTTTGCGGAAGCGTGGTTAATTTGGTGTGACTTCTTAATACCATAGCTTAATCATAACAAGCTATATGAATTAAAAATATGCAAGATCATCCATTAAAATAGAAATATCAAAACATTGTCTTAACGGGTTGACACCCTTTCAACCATAAACTTGTCCCACAAACATTACAACCCTAAACATAACATAACATAACATGATTCGAGGACTGTGACTTGTCCAGGAAAGAGTCACATTCCCCAAACCCTGGATGACCTCGGTGACTATTGCCGCGGAAAATATGCCATACCGTGCCAGATCTTTAATTCCCTGAAATACATGTAAGTTGAAAAATCAACAATAATGTTGAGCGAGTTCATGCGAAAGAGAGTAAATAAACCTTTGTATTTATCAAAAACCCTGGTATGTAGCAAATAAGGAAAAAGAGATCACCAATGGTTTGCAAGGCCATTGATATGTGTGAAATGCAAGTAGGAAGGCTCAAACCTAGCAAATTTATGCGTCGGGAACAAAGTCATCCCAAGGTCCGTTATGCTGGACCTGGGACTGGGCTCGCTACACCCAAATAGATCTACCGCTCCTGCCCCTCGGTCCTACCCTGAGGATTAATGACCTCAAGTTTCCGCCTACCCATTCACATGATCTAAAAGTAACCCTCCTTACGCTAACCATACCATGTATAAAGTAATCATAACCATTGTAACATGTATTTCACCCCCACAGTTTAGAAAACTGAAAACAGTTAAGAGAAAAGGGGGACATGAACTCACAGTCAGTGCGTCGCTATACCAAGTACTCCGAATGTCAGGCAGCTGTGCAACGACCTACATGTGCTAATTCTATTAGACGGATGGCCGTGCCTTAGCTTTACAGTTTAAGTTTTGGGAAACAGTTAGACAATCGTTCCTTGTATATACTTGGTATTTAATTTCCTTCCCAAGGATGGGGGATTTAATACATGTGTATTTGTATCATCTCATTAAGTCCCACTTAATATATTTTTACTTCTTATTCCAAAATATAAATATTTTTCTCAAAAATATTATATTTTCTCTTCACTTAATACTTTCCAAAATAATACGTTGACAAAATACGCGTTCATGAGTATTTTCGTATAAAGCGTAAGTTACGTTTTAACGAGTAAGTGGTAATAATAATTACCGGTGTAACTTATATGTTCGTCGTGTAAGCGTTTGTATTATTTTGGGTCCGTCAACGTTTGTAAATATTATTTTTACTCTAAAAATAATATTTATATATTTTCACAAAATAATCATAAACAGTGTGGTGAAAAATATATTTATCGAATAAATATTTATCACGTTTAGTTTTTGTGAAAATCCCACCTCCGATTATTTAATAAATAAAGTCATGGCGAAATATATTTTGAAAACATCTCAAAAATAATTTAACACTTGTAAATAATTCTAAGTGTTAGATTTTAGAAAAATTTCGCAAGAGTTTCCCCTGTAACTGGAGGTGGCCACGCTTTCAAGCGTATCATTTTCTTTTATAAAATCACCTCAACAATTTCTTGATTCAATCAAACAATTTCCGACACATCAAACTAATTTCAACACATCAAACTTGTTCCAGCGCATCAAACTAGTCGACAAGTATGTAAATCGCATTATTGCATGAACTTGTAGTTTTTCCGAAAACTATTGTGTAGATCTCCTTATATTTGGTGGATCTATGTGTAAAATAGTTTAATCTTGTAAAAACCTCGTTTTTAGAATAAATCATTCTTTACAACTTCCCGACAACTTTTATAAAAATGGTTACTTTGTCGGATCTTTCGTTTCACAAGTGTTTATACACTTGTAGTTTGTAAAAATCATATTTGTTAGTGTGTCATACGACTTTTATAAAACATGATTTTCTCGACACTTGGTCTTACGAAAATACCACTTGCAGATCCGTAGATCCGCTAGTTTTAAACACCATTTTACTAGTAAAATTACTTTTACACAAGTTCATGTCTTTTGATGTGGTAGAGTTTCACCCTTTAACCCTTGTACCGATATAAACAAGCTTATGTCAAGATCTATGATCTTAACAAAGTCGGGTTAAACGATGTTCCGAGCCACCACATTGTAGATCGGGCCTAAATAATCAACATATTCAAACACTACAACTTTTACACAAGTTATGATCTTTTATCCAACAAAATTCAAGTTTTAGTAAACTTTAAAGATTCAAAAGATGGGTTTCCGCATTTTAACCATTATAAATCATATTAACCACTTTAGATATGTTCGAGAGTGAGTTTTAAACATTATACCTCTAGCTCGGGGGTAAGGAAGAATCTAGGCGAAAAGGTGGTGGATAAAAGCAAAGTAACGAGGTCCTTCCACTTCCGTTTGCTCCAAGCCTCCTAATACGTAACCCGTGAAGCTTGTGTATACTTGGAATAGAGAGATCAAGATCGAACAATGGGTGTGTAGGTGGTGGGGGTTTCGGCCGAGAGTGGGGAGAGCAAGAGAGAAAGAGTGTGTTGGGTGATTAAGTGTGAGAAATCTCATGTGTTATGTGAAGGTATTTATAAACAAAATCATGTTCTTGATCCATTGGTTTTTATGTCTACTAGATACTAAACATAAATCAATTTAATAATCAAATGTGTACTAGCTAGTTACAAGGAGATAGAACCGGCCCAGGGGGGGGGGTCCTATGGTTCGATTTCAAATGTGTAGTTAGGACCTAGTTACGTTAAGTAGGTTAACTTTAGGGGTTAACTCCGTTAGTTGTATGATGCGTTATATTGCGGGTGTTAGGGTAATCAGGGACCCTAACTGGCTCAGAAAAAGGCCAATAATATTTCTGGCAATATTTTTATGTTCCGGGTATAGTCCGGTTGTTCGGTTGGATAGTAATCCGTTAAAGTGCTTAAGTAATCTTTTAAGCGTCGTAAATAATATTTTTAGTGACACAATTTATTTCCAAATGTGTCAGGAATATTTTCTCATGTTTTGGCACTTTATTAGTTAGCTAGAAGCTGGTATGTTAGTAAAAGTGCTGTGTTTTGTGCTTAGAGTACGTTTTAGGCACATCCCATCATTATATCTTATTCCTAGAGACGCAGTTCTACAACCCTTGTATCCCTATACACACTATGGGTGTAGTAAACTATTTCTGGCTCATACAGGACCTTAGAGGCAGTGTCTGCCTGATGCTGGCTTTATCAGCATGTTCAATAGGTTATCCGTTCAAATGCTACTGTGATTTTGTGCATCATGTTTGTCACTAGAGTTCAGTAAGTAAATAATGTAGTGACGGAAATCAAAGTATGATGCAGACATGTACAAGTATCAACAGTCAAGTAGCAGTTCATCAGTAATCTCAGTTAAGCACAGTAATTAAGCAACAATTAATAGTTAATTAAGTCGTACGGATACCTGGTTTAGTGAGGGTTGTCACAATAGTTGTCAGTCTTTCGCTGCTGAACTTGGGACTGAACTGAAGCTGAACCTTTGCTGGAATCCCCCTCCCATTTTCTCTTGTTGTCACTGGGGGTAGCAGGAGTAGCAGAAGTGGTAACGGTAGCAGTAGCGCTGACATGCTTAGGCAGCCTGTCTTGTTCCACTGCCTGATCCGTGAGGCGATGAGCAAGACGCTGAATATCCTGAATGTTAGCAAGGTTGGCCGATGTCACATGGCTTTGAATCTCTGGTGCAAACCCTTTGAGATACAACTCGATGCGTCTGATAGGAGGGTCCACCATAGTTGGACACAGAATGGCCAGCTCGTTTGACCTTTTAGTATAAGCCTCGATCTCCGACCCTGTCATTTTCAAATTGAAGAATTCCACCTCTAACTTGTAGATGTCGTCTCGTGAGCAATACTCTCGCTTAATCAGCTCTTTGAAATCATTCCAGGGAGTGGCGTTAGCAGCTGCCAATCCCAAAAGTTGGACTTGCGCCTTCCACCAAGTTAGCGCAATCCCTTCTAAAGTACCAGTGGCGTATTTCACCCTGCGAGCCTCCGGGCATTCACACATCTCAAACACCGACTCGAGCTTTTCGAACCAATGGAGGAGTCCCACTGCTCCCTCCGTGCCACTGAACGTGCTTGGACGACAGTCCATGAAATTCTTGAAAGTGCAAACAGGTTGCTGAGCGGGTTGACCTAATGTGTAAGAATAGGACAAGGTTAAACACAAGAGTTGGTTTAGGAATGTAGGATCTAAGGATCCTAGTATGAGTTACGACTGCAGGGTATACCTCATGCGTTTGCAGCTGCAAGTGCCGCAGCAACTTGTTCGTTGATAAGAGCCGTCAACTGGGCTTGAGTCAAGTTAATACGTCCGACCATTGATCTTCACATCAAAGGCAACATAAGTGACAAAGGTTCGCGAATAGTGCGATGACAGAAGAGTGTAAGCATACAAGTGTTCTCAAGCAATAAGAAATAGTGAGCAATGTAATCTAAGCATACCACGAGCAAAGTTCTATGTAATTCTAGCATGTAGGCAATAAACATAAACCTTATTACCTAGGATGTTGAGTCTTGCATGTGGAGCGAGGCGTCGTTGTGGATCGTTGAGCACTGTACTGGTTATAGTCTAGTTTTAATAAAAACGTTTTCCCCATATTAAAACCAAGTTCTCTATAACCAATGGCTCTGATACCAATCTGTCACACCCCCAAAATCCACACGCGGAGTATCACCACTTGGGAGCGTGACTGACCAGGATCAAGCCACCAATCATATAGAACAATGTAATAGTAAAAGTAAATGTCATTAAACCAAACCAATCCATATGAAAGGTGTTCAAAACATAAGTATAAATTCAACGTTTAGCGGAAGCGTATGAGTAAAAGCCCATCATAAATAGAGTATGTAATGTCATAATGTTTAATCAAAGCAATCACGATCCTTGTCCACAACGACCGCGTCTCCTGTGCAAGCTCCATGTATACCTAACGACCTGCAAGGCATGTAACAGAGAGTCAACAACTAGTTGAGCGAGTTCACATAAAGTAAGTGCGTAATAGTAAGTTTGTTTGTAACGTGTGGCTCTAATGGGCCGATAGTATGTTCTATTGGTGGGGGCTTCCCATGTTGCATATACACTAGACTATTTGTAACCATAAGTGTTCTTCATAACCTGAGAACAGTAGTACGTACAAGGTTTACGTAGGATTTACGTAAGTGTCCTTCACAAACCGAGGACAGTGGTACGCGGGGGTTTACGTAGGTTTTACGTAAGTGCCTGACACAACCGAGGCAGTAGTGAGTATAAGTTCACGTAGGTTTTACGTGAGTGTCCTTCGCAACCTGAGGACAGTGATGAGTACAAGTATACGTAGGTTTTACGTATGTATCCTGCGCATCCGAGGGCGATGGTAGATAGTCTAGTAACAGTGTAAGTACAAGTATCTATTCGAATCTCATTCCTTCAATCCCATTCCCGAATCCTGGGAATCCCATGACTTAGTAAAAGTGTGAACTCACCTTGTTTTGCTTGGTATGTTATTGCTTCTAGTGTTAATTAATAGTTAGGTCCTTTACACACGACCTAGGTACATTGCACATAACTCGATGTATGTGTTTATATTCAATTAGGGTTTACAAGTCTTTGATATCCAAACAACTGTGATTCGTGTGATGGTTGTGTACAGAATGACATGAGATAGATTGTTCACATATACGGTATCATCCAGCAACATACAATAACATACAGTTATATACAGTGATGTACAGTAGTATGCAAGTGTTCGTACTTAGTAAACTCAGACTTTTCAAGCATCACAAAACTCAGACCATATGCATCTTATGAAATTCGGACAAGCATCATACTTTTAAATTCGAACAAGATTATCAAGTGAACAAATTCGGACCCTTATGCATTCTTGCAAATAAATTCAGACCAAAGCAAACATCACAAGAAAGTCGGACTAGCATAATAAACCAATTCAGACAACACTCACACTTATACAAATTCGGACCCCATGCTACACATACATAAAATTCGGACCCAATCCATCCAACCTGAAACTCGGACACACATTAATCCCTAAGCAAAAAGTCGGACCCCCTCCTTATACAAAAGTCGGACCAAGGGGTTCCTTTATGAAATTCGGACCTTGTGTCCTAACCACCAATGTCGGACACCCCATGTGCATAAGTTCGGACCATTAAACCGAATAAAGGTCGGACATATAAATACAAATAAAAGTCGGACATAGGCTTTCCATAACAAAAGTCGGACTCCTTGTTTCTTTGATAAAGTTCGGACTAGTGTGATTATCTATAAAGTTCGGACAACATAAGCAATCAAAATCAAACCAACAGTCAATCATGCGAATCAATGGAACAGTTACGTTTTCACGACCCAGAAACCTTAATTTCATACATCTGTATTGCAATTATCAATCAACAATTCTAACATATCATGTATCTTAACATCAGGCAAACGATTACACGACTAATCAACATCATTTCACAATAATCAGAATTCAATCAGTAAATACAGAACTAGTATGTGAAGAACTAGGGTTTACATGAATCACATAATCAAGAATTGATAACAACAAACAATCATTAACAATTACCTTGGATTGATTTTAGATAAAGAGAGGGATCAAGAGTGGTGATAGAGAGCTTGTGCCAATGATGAAGAAGATGATTATAGAGAGAATTGTAGAGGAATCTTAGGTACGTCTGATGATTGTGTGGTGATTAGCGAAGAGGATTAGGGTTAAGAGTTGTTAAGGTTTCACTATTAACACTAAACACCCTTAAGTATTATCTATTACATAATACATGCACAAGATATACAATTTACAGTTTCATCACCACATTCAAGTATTTGCCAAATCATTCATAAACTTTATCAAATCCAAAACGTATACAGTTACAAAGCAAACCAATTGTGCAAGTAAACAACTAAACAAACAGTGAATGTGCAATAAATGCGAAAATGGAATCTCGGAAACTCGAGTTGTCACAGAAACAAAAGTCATTCAGATGCATAACTGATATCGAACCAAACACAAAACCGATGTAGAGAACTGATACATGGTTGACCATGATGATTAAAACCATATTTTATAAACAAAGTCATTTTTGAACATCCTTTTAATAATGCTAATATTTTATTATACGAGAGACAAAACTATCTTCTTTTATTGATGGTTTGAATCTTATCAAAATATAATAATTTATCGTACTTCATAGTAAATCATAACTAGACAAAATAACTAATTTTCTAATACTGAAAAGTTATATTCAAGAAATAGAATAAATCAAATAACTTAGTTTTCAAAACGCAATACTTATGATAATTTTGTAAACCGACATGGGAAACCGATACGGAAAAAAAAAACAAATACAATGACCGAAACATTTTAAATACGGTTTAAAAATTCTATATCGTTTAAAAGAAATGAACCTTCAAAAATATTATCTTTAAATAAATGTTTGGATTTAAATTATTATCTATTAATTTGTCATATTTCAAAAGTTATTATTTAATCAAGATAATTTCTTTTATAACTTTAGTGATTATATTTAATAAACAAAATAAAATAGAGAACCGGAGTTTAAAAGTGTAATAATTTAAGGGTTATTAGATTTTATCACCATCAACTATTGTCTATTGGCCGTTGTCACCCCCAACTATTACTTTGACACCCGTCACCCCTAACTTAACACTTAGTGTGTTCTGTCACCACGCCGTTAACTAGTCACTAACTTTTGATCCTGTTATTACACTTTTTGGGGTGTCATAGGGATCTTGGGATAGTTTTAGGGATCCTAGGATGTAGGACCGTTATTGACGATCGAATGAGTCAATCAGAGCAGAAATACCACTGTTTATGTGGCGGAAACACACAAACAGCTTGAATCAAAGAGAATGAAGTAGAATAAGACAGAATATCACTTTAAACGCAGTTTCTCATTAATTCTTCACAGAAAATTTCGGCAGCAGTTTGGCTACAACTTGGACATTCGGTACCAAATGAGAAACTAACAACAACTATATATAGTGGGGCTGATTCCGCTCCAAATGACATCTTGTCATTTCGGGTGGAATCACCAACTTGTGATTTCGCTCCAAATGACAAAATGTCATTTCGAGCGGAATCAACCCCTGACAACATAAAACTTACAAAATGACCCCTATACTATACATAATTGACATATTTGACCCCTAGACCCTATATAAACATGATTAAGACTAAGACGTAGGCTTTAGACATTCGTGCACCAACAAACTCCCCCTTGGATAGAACCGTAGTCTTCAGTCTTGGTCTTCGGGTCTTCACATCTTCACATAGACTTGAAACTTTCTTCACGTTGCTTAGGCTTCTTCCTCAGCAAGTTCCTAAGCCTGCCATTCTCTTTCTTCTTTCTCTTTTCCACTTCGGCTTGCAACTTCATCCACTTACCTCTGTTTTCTTCCAGCTTCTTTCTTTCACGTTCAGCTTTCTTCTTCTCTTTCTCTTCAAGCGACCACCATTTAGAATTCCATTTATTCTCAGAATCAATGCTTTTCTGAAAACAAATAGATACCACTTGTTGGAACTGCATCGCTTGCTCACGATCTCCAGACTGGTAATGGATCTTGTTTATGAATAAACATTCTATATCCTTGGCCTAACAATTTACTAACCACATCGGGTCGTAAATATAAATCTCCCTTATCTCCCTTCCAGCACGATAAGTAAGAACAGCCTCAGTCGTAATACAACTGTATACCTAGCCCAAGAAGCCTTTGTAGAAATCCTGCTCCATCTTTGGCATTGGTATAGTCTTCATCGTCTTTGGCTTTTTGATGTTCAGAATAGTTTCTTCAACCCCTGTCACTGGATCTACCCTTTTAACTCTCTTCGGGTAATGCGGCTTCCAGTGTCGAAAATCCTTCAAAGATTCAAACTTTATTATCCCCACATTGCAACATCATTCTTTCGTACAGGATACCCTAAAGTTCTCACTTTAGATAACTCTTCGACATCCCACCACGGTAAGGATATCACATCATACAAACGTTCAAAGTACTGTACTCCACATTCTCGTCTGATCGCATAAGCATCAACATGAGGTAGGAAACCCAGCTGATGATATCACCGAGTGAAACACTTCGATCTCTCTGATAATACTTCAACGGCCTTTTGAATTTTCTTTCATGACTATCTTTAAACCATTTCTACCATTCTTCCTTCCGCATGACTTTAGGAGTACCATCAAAGTTCTTGTCTTTTAGAATCTCCTCAACTTTCCTTCTAAGTTCATCTCGATTCTCTTCAGTGAAGAACTCCATCAATGTTGGAAACTGTGAGGTATCTTCATTTACATTCTCCTCATCAGTACAATCTTCAACTTCAACCCTATCATACACATCAGCATCCTCAACATACTTGTATTCATATTCGGGTTGATAGTTAATGTCGAATGCATTTAATTCTTCTTCGAAATCAAACTTGAAGTCTGGATCTACCATACGTGTCATTTCTTTAATATCATCCAATGTATACGTATGTCTATGTTCACCTTCCTCCATATGAGGCTCTATTCTCAGAATCAACTTTTCAACTCGTTCAACATTCTGATCATCACCATGCTCCCCCTTTCCGTCAGCTCCCTCTGTTTCTTCATTCACGCTATCATTCAAATAATCATCAACAGTCTTTTCGCTTGACGGTTCTGCCACTTTAATTCCCATACCACCCTGATCATCATCGTCGTCATTATCATCATCATGACTACTCGCTGAAAATACATCGTCAGGGTCATCAAGTTTTTCCTCCTCATCATCTTCTTCACTGTCGTCTACATCTTCACCTTCTACAGGATTATCTTCAAGTAAAACATCTTCCTCGAAGACTGCAGACACAGCTGATAATGGTACAGGATTTTCAACTACCAAGGAAGGAACAATACATCTTTCAGTCACTTCAGTACTGCCTACAACACCCTTTCCCTTATCTTTCGTTTGAGCATCAACTTCAGCTTGGCGTTTAGCCCTAAGTTCTTCAACTTGAATTTCTTCGAATCTTTGCTCAATCAACATTCCAAGTGTCTAACCCTGGCTTTGCGGAAGTGTGGGTTAATTTGGTGTGACTTCTTAATACCATTGCTCAATCACAACAAAGCTATATGAAAGTAAAACCATGCAGATCATCCATTGATTCACGTTTTAAAATAAAAGTACCACAACATTGTTTTAATACGCTGACACATGCAACGATATTACAACCCAACAAAATAAAAACATTATTCGTAAGACACAAACACGATCATGAAATAAACACAGTTTAAGAACTGTGACTCGTCCAGGTAAAAGCCACAACCCCTAAACTTGGATGACCTCATAACTCTTAAGCAGCGTGAAAACGTAGCATATCGTGCCAGATCCTTAATTCCCTGAAATACATATAAGTTGGAAAAATCAACAGAATTGTTGAGCGAGTTCATGTGTAGTGAGTATGTAAAACCTTTATAAGTATAAACATCCCTGGTACGTAGCAAATAAGGAAATAAAGAGATCACCAATGGTTTGCAAGGCCATTGATATGTGTGAAGTGCAGTAGGAAGACTCAAACCTAGCAGATTTTTGCGTCGGGTACAAAGTCACCCCGAGGTCCGTTCTGTTGGGCCTCGGTCTGCGCTCGCTACACCCAGATAGATCTACCGCTACTGTCCCTCGGTCCTAAAATGAGGATTAATGGCCTTCAGTTCCCGCCTACGCACTCACATGATCTAAGTAGTAACCCTCCTTACACTAACCATACCATGTAAAAAGTATTCGTAATCATAGTAACATGTATTTCACCCCCGAAGTTTAAAAACTGAAAATAGTTAAGAGAAAAGGGGGACATGAACTCACTGAAGTGCGTCTCGAAATAGTATCTCCCAGTCAACCTGCTGCGTAACGACCTACACGTACTAACTTCTATTAGACGGACGGCCGTGCCTTAGCTTAAGGATTAATGTCTTTGGGAAATAGTTAGGCAACTATTTCGTATTTACACTTCTTAATTATTTATTAATCATATTCCTTCCCAAGGATGGGGGTTCTAATACATGTGCATTTATATAATTCCAAGACTTCATTATTAAGTCCCACAAAATATACTTTAATTCATTCGTCTAAAACATTCTATTTCCAAAATATAAATATTTTTCCCAAAAATATTATATTTTATTCCATATAATTTTCCAAAATAATACCTTTATCAACATACGCATGTAAGAGTATTTTCCTGAAAATACATAAGTTACATTCTAGTGTTCGTGTAGTAATAATAATACCGGTGTAACTTAAATATTTATTGTGAAGGTGATGTGTGTAAAATGCAACATATAAAACACATCAATTAAGGCATAAAACTAACCCTTTTTAAGTACTAATGTTGGAAAAAAGAGTGTTTTTGTCTCCCTTTTGTATTTTCAGGATGAAATGAGCACAAAATCACAAAGGAAGCAAAAAGACCCCTAATTCTACCATAAATACAAGAAAAGGAACAAAAGTGGACTGCCCGGACCCTCAACGGCACCTCCCAAGACAAAGAGAAGAAAACAGAGTCTGAACACGCCCCGTGTCCAGCGAACACGGGGGCGTGCCCAGGAAGCAGCAGATAAGACAAACCAGTAGAAGCTTCTATTGCTGGGCACGGGGCCGTGTCCAGCGAGCACGGGGGCGTGTTGAAAGTACAGCAGGCGCATTAATTGTAATTCGCAATTACAATTAATGAAGAGAGAGAGTGTCAGACGGGCACGGGGCCGTGTCCAGCGGACACGGGGCCGTGTCCAGCGTTCTGTCCAGCCTATAAATAGAGGAGCTTGGTTTCATTCTCTCTCATCCCTTGGCACACCACCTCTCTCACACTTCATCCACCACCCACCACCACCATAACACCATCATCCACCACCATCATCCATTGTCCATCGTAGAGTGTGTGAGTCGTCTCGGGATCCAAGATTGATCGTAAGAGTTCTTGACAATCAAGGCCATGTTTGCCTAAGTCTCTTACATCACTTGGTGAAGACAAGTGTTTAGTATAATACTTTTTATTTTTAATCTTTTGCACTTTTTATTTGGTTTTGTATTAATGACTTTAATAACTAGTTACTTATGTTGAAGGTGATCTTTCCTTATCGTTTCTCCGTGGTGTCTTGGCATTATTTTACTGTCTATATAAAATAAAAGATTTTCACCATTCATATCTCCACGGTCTATATGGAGGTATGTTGGCTACCTGGTCGGGGGTTAAGGGAACGGTTTGGTAAAGGTCTTGCCCTTGTTCAGCGTTTAGAGGTCCTGCTTGGGACCTGGGTCAAATTTAGTAGGATCTCCTTCAATGCCCATAGGTATTGGATGGCGGGGATCCAAACTCTTTGACCCCCTCATAAGCTAACTACTATTAATACTATAACCCGGCTATTTAGGACTGTATCCCTGCTGACTCAGACTACTTAGCCGAGGGTAACGTCACCGCCAAAAGCGGGGCCTACCATAATTTGCATTAATAACTTAATTCATTATCTTTCAATAATCCGACCCTTTAGGATTGTATCCTTGCTGACTCAAACTACTGGGTTGAGGGTAACGTCGCCTTCAAAAGAGGGGCCTACTACAATAACTAAGATAATCTCTTAAACAAGTGCAAAAGTGCGAAAATAATCAAAGGTTATACTAATACACGTGTCGGATCCAAGTGATTCATCTTGTCTATCTGTTTTTATTTTATTTTATTTTTCAGCATTTAGTTAGTTTTTATTTTTCTTAGTTTAAAACATTTTTCTAACTTTTTGATTTGGTTAGACGTTGAGGATAAACCGGTATTAAAAGCTCTTGTGTCCTTGGACGACCTCGGTATCTTACCAACACTATACTACGTCCACGATGGGTGCACTTGCCCATATGTGTGTTTAGTGTTAGTGAATATCGTGTTTTATAAATTTAAAACTTGGTTAAAAGTGTAAAAAGGGCTTAAATATACATCTAAATTATATACACACCGACACACATCAAGTTTTTGGCGCCGTTGCCGGGGACACAAGGATTTTAAGAAAGCTTAAAATCGACGGCCTAATCAGTTTTTCAAAACCTTTTCAAAACGCGCGCATTTTTCTGCATTTTAGTTTAGTTTTGCATTTACAGTAGCCTGAACACGGGGCCGTGCTCGCTGAACACGCCCCCGTGCTGCATATTTTAGAGTAGATACCCAGATACAGAGTCTGAACACGGGGCCGTGCTCACTGAACACGCCCCCGTGCTCAACGTGACCAGTAAATTTAATTAAAACGCCCAGATACAGTCCCTGAACACGGGGCCGTGTTCACTCAACACGGGGCCGTGTCCAGCTTCTGTTTCCATCTTATTTTTGTTTTCTGGTCCCGAGACTCAGTTGTGGTCTGTTGAGTGATTCTTATGGATCAATACTCAAGAGGTTACAACTACACCTATGATGAGGATGATTATAGAGGTAATTATTGCACTAATTGTCGTAATGCACGCTCGGTTCAATATAGTACTTCATATCAACCATCCAATTCATACAACCATAATGAGGAGCCCAGGTACGAGCCATCAACTTCATACACATCCTATGAAGACCAAAGGTATGAACCTCCTTCCTCATACTCATATTTTGATGAACCAAGGTATGAGCCTTCATACTCATACTTTGAAAATTCAAGATATGAGCCACCACCTTCATATTCTTATTATGAGGAACCATGGCGTGAACAACCCACCTCATATGAGTACTATGAAGAACAAAGTTTCGACCCTTATCCATCATACACTTACAATGAAGAACAATGGTGCGAATCATCTACTTCATATGAGTACTATGAGGAACCAAGGATCGAACAACCGGATTCAAGCTTTGAGGATCCAAATTCTTTCAATCTCACCGAAGTGACCAATAGGATATTAGAACACATTAAAACTATCGAACGTTGCATAAAAGAATCTCGCGCAAGAGAAGAGCTAAAAAATGATAATAACGTAGAGATAGTTGAAAGTGTAAAAATGGAAGAACAAGAAAGTGAAAAACCGACACATGAGTTAAACAACGAAAATGGTGAGTCCGATAATGTTAAAACTCAAGAAGAGTCTAATTTTGAAAAAATTAACCTCTTGTCACCTACTTTCGAAAATCATTGTTTAATAACCCCTCATGCCAAGTTTTTAAAAGAGTTAAACACTAGTGCTAAAATCAAAGACTTAGTAAGTGTTAAGTTAACTAATGATCAAACTTCGCTAATAAAAGAAGACCCTTTTGAAATTAACATTACACCGGTTCCATGTTTCTTTCAAAATTCATTTATTAGTAATATCACCATTGATAAAGATCTTTGTGTTAACATAATGCCTAATTACATTTTTGAAAAATTAAGTATTAGTGATTTTACTCCACTTCAAATACCCATTTTTCTATCCGATCGAAAAATAATGAAATCAATCGGTGTAGTTGAAGATGTTTTGGTTCAAACAAATCAAATGGTAATCCCAACCGACTTTGTCATCCTTGATGACGCTCCTCTAGTCTTGGGAAAATCTTTTGTAAAAACTCATGAAGCTTTGAAAAACCGGAAATTCAACAATCTACCTCTTCAATTAGGGGCATTCAAAAGGAGCATAGATCTTGAGCGCTCAATGAAATATCCTTTTGGCAATAATGACCCCCTAATTGAAGATGAAGCTGAGCCACCCGATACAACCAACGAAGAAGACCACTTTGTCGATGAAGAGGTAGCCATAGAACAAACTTTTAAAGTTCTTGATCTAGATGAGCCACAAAATAAGGTGTCTCCAAAAGACCCACCCATTGAGCTCAAAGAACTCCCTAAAGGTTTGGAATATGCTTTTCTAGGCAAAGATGGTAGTTTACCTGTAATTATTTCGTCTAAATTAACTAGCATAGAAAAAAGAAAAATTAGATAACCTACTTAAAAAACACAAAAATGCGATCGCTTGGAAGCTTGTAGATATTAAAGGAATAAGTCCTTCCATGTGCACGCACAAAATTCTAATGAATGATGACTACAAAACGGTGATTCAACCGCAACGAAGAGTGAACCCCAATGTTCAAGAAGTGGTTAAAAATGAAGTCATCAAACTACTCGACGCCGGACTAATCTACCCTATCTCCGATAGCCCGTGGGTAAGTCCCGTCCAAGTAGTCCCGAAGAAAGGAGGTATGACGGTAATAACTAACGAGAAAAATGAATTAATACCCACGAGAACCGTCACAGGATGGAGAGTCTGTATAGATTATAGGAGATTAAATGAAGCAACAAGGAAAGACCACTTTCCTTTACCATTCATTGATCAAATGTTAGAAAGATTATCCGGTCATAAATTTTATTGTTTCTTAGATGGTTTTTCAGGTTACTTCCAAATACCGATAGCACCAGAAGACCAAGAGAAAACAACTTTCACATGCCCCTACGGAACTTTTGCATATCGACGCATGCCATTCGGTCTATGTAATGCACCTGCAACATTCCAACGTTGTATGGTCGCCATTTTCCATGATATGATTGAAAAAACCATGGAAGTCTTCATGGATGACTTTTCCATCTTTGGAGACTCATATGATCAATGCCTCGATAATCTTGAACGAATGCTATCCCGATGTGAGGAAACTAACCTCGCCCTTAACTGGGAAAAATGCCATTTCATGGTAACAGAGGGAATAGTACTCGGGCATAAAATCTCAAGCGAAGGAATGGAAGTTGATCGAGCAAAAATAGAGACTATTTCTCGATTACCTCCTCCATCCTCCGTGCGAGCCATCAGAAGTTTCCTAGGGCATGCCGGATTCTATAGAAGGTTTATCAAGGACTTTTCGAAAATTTCAAGACCTCTAACAAAATTGCTTGAAAAAGATGCACCCTTCATCTTTGACAAGGAATGCAATCAAGCATTTCTAACCCTCAAGGAAATGCTAGTCAATGCACCTATCATGATAGCGCCAGATTGGAAATTTCCTTTCGAAATCATGTGCGATGCAAGCGACTTTGCTGTTGGAGCAGTCTTGGGACAAAGAAAAGAAAAACATTTCCACCCAATTTATTATGCTAGTAAAACTCTAAATGATGCACAAGAAAATTATACAACTACTGAGAAAGAGTTACTAGCGGTGGTATTTGCTTTTGATAAATTTCGTTCTTATCTTGTTCTTTCTAAAACAATAGTTTATACAGACCATGCAGCCATCAGGTACCTCTTCAAGAAGCAAGACGCAAAACCCCGTTTGATAAGATGGATTCTACTCCTCCAAGAATTCGACATTGAAATAAAGGACAAAAGAGGAGCAGAAAATATTGCTGCGGATCATCTCTCGCGCTTAGAAGACCCAGCTTTGGAGACAACCAGGGACGAGCAAATCAACGAAAAATTTCCCACAGAGTCCCTGGAAATGATGGAAAGCAGACAAGAACCATGGTATGCCGACTACGCTAATTTCTTAGCCAGCGGTATAGTCACCAGAGGATGGCCACATCATCAAAGAAAAAAATTCTTTGCTGATGTAAAGCATTACTTTTGGGAAGACCCCTATCTTTTCAAAATGTGTGCCGACCAACTCATCCGAAGGTGTGTCCATGGTAATGAAGCACGAAGAATACTCCGTCATTGTCATGAAGGTCCATACGGAGGACATCATGGTGCCGCAAGTACCGCAAGAAAGGTATTTGATTCGAGATTTTACTGGCCAACCATTTACAAGGATGCACAAAACCTTGTAAAGACATGTGATGCCTGCCAAAGATCAGGTAATATTTCTTCCAAAAACGAAATGCCTCAAAATGGCATTCTCGTTTGTGAAATCTTTGATGTGTGGGGACTCGATTTCATGGGACCCTTCCCACCTTCAAAGGGAAACAAATATATACTTGTGGCAGTCGATTACTTGTCTAAATGGGCAGAGGCCGAGGCTCTTCCAACAAATGATGGAAGAGTAGTGGTAAAATTCCTGAAAAAGTTGTTCTCTCGTTTCGGGACACCAAAGGCATTAATAAGTGATAGAGGTACCCATTTTTGCAATCATCAACTCGAAAAAATATTAACAAGGTATGGGGTCTATCACCGGGTCTCAACAGCATATCATCCTCAAACAAATGGGCAAGCCGAAGTGACTAATCGAGGTTTAAAAAGAATACTTGAAAAAACCGTAGGAATAAATAAAAAAGAATGGGCCGACAAACTAGACGACGCTTTATGGGCTTTTCGAACCGCTTATAAAACCACTATAGGCACAACCCCATATAAACTCATCTATGGAAAAAGTTGTCACTTGCCAGTAGAAATCGCTCACAAAGCCTACTGGGCAATAAAAAACGTAAACTTAGACTTAGAAGTTGCCGGTAAAAATCGATTTTGTCAAATAAACGAATTAGAAGAACTTAGGAATTATGCATATTCTAACTCCGAAATTTATAAAGAAAGAATGAAAAATTTGCATGATAAATATATTAAATCTAATGAATTTCGGGTTGGAGACCAAGTTCTATTGTTTAATTCGCGACTTCGATTGTTCCCTGGTAAGTTAAAGTCTAGGTGGTCGGGACCTTTTTCAGTCACCCATGTTTTTCCACACGGTGCAGTAGAAATTAAAACTCGAAATGGGACACCATTTAAAGTCAATGGCCAACGGCTGAAACTCTACAGAGGATCCATTGAGGATGAGGAAGAGGAAATCGCACTTCAAACGGTCAACGAATAAACTCATACCCAACATGTTACAGGTAAGTATACGTTCAAAACCGGTAAAATCATCTAACCATCTTTCGGAAATAAGGGGCATGCACACGAACACGTAAAAAAAAAAAAAAAAATTTCAAAAACTTCACCCGGCACGGGGCCGTGTCCGCTGGACACGGGGCCGTGTCGAGGTGACTGTCGGGATAAAACCCTCTTTTTCTATCAGTTACACCATTCCACACGCCCCGTTTCGCCGAAAACTCTCTGGTTAGAGGCGATTTTCTGCAGATTTCGAACGTCACCACCAAACCTAACAACGTTAAGGTATGATTCTATCCTTCTTAGTAGTTAGATTAGTTACTTGCATGTAGTTAAAACATCAAAAATTGGGGGAAATCTAGGGTTCTTCATGTTCATCCGGATCGAACTCAAAATTTTTGATGAAAATTGTTAGTAGTAGTTTAGAGTAGAGTAGTAGGAAGTAAATAGACATGTATTGTTGATAGATTTGTCCGATTTCCAACTAAAAACACAAACCCTTGTTCTTGAACCGAAAAACACAAAATTGAAAGGGTAAATGGTTTGATTTTGGAAAAATGACACTTAGGGTTTCATTTTCGGGGGAAACCGCTGCTACTAGGCTAAAAATTTTCAGCTTTTCGAAACCGGGACGAAAAAAATGAAAATTAGGTGTTACAGACGCCTGGACACGGGGCCGTGTCCACTGAACACGGGGCCGTGTCCAGCCCACTGTTTGCAGTTTTTCAACCTGAATTTCCATGTTTCGCACTAACTTTTGCTGTATTCTTTTCAGATGTCTAAATTCACACGGTTTAATGCCAGCGAACTTGACGCCAGGGCTCGCTACGAGGTCCTACAAACAAGGCCCGAAGAGTATCCAAGGCGGGCATGTACTGATCTGCTGACAATGGTAAACCAACTGGACCGCTTCAACAACATAGTGACAGGTCCACTGCACGTCGCATTGACTGCCCGACTTCGGTCGGTCCATCAATGCACAATGGAGTTCTATAGCACGTTCGTCTTTAACTCGAGATGCGAACCGTTTGATCACGAGGCGGTCGAATTTCGATGTGGAGGTACGACCTATAGAACCTCCATGGCGCAGTTCGGATCAATCATTGGGCTGTACAAAGATGAAGAAGCGGGGAATGAAGAGAATACCGGGGGATTGCGAGACTTGGACGCAACTGAACGCCAAGCCGCATGGGCTCAAATCGGTGAAGGGATCTACAACCCAAGCAGCACAAAGAGCACCAAACTGAGGGACCCGTTATACCGCTACATCCACAGGCTCCTATCATACTCGCTGAACCAATGCCACAACAGTAGTGGCGTTGTTGGGTTGAAAGATTTGGTTGTCCTTCACTGCATCCACAACCAGAAGCCTCTAGATGTTCCGTACCTCCTACTGCGAAACATGCACCTAAACCGCCTTGCCTCTGCTCCTACACCAATCTTCTTCGGAGGATGGGTGTACCGTCTCTTCAAGCACTTCACGAATATCCCAAGGTCCTTCGAAAGGAGTCCATGGTCGGGACGGGTCGATTATCACATATGCCGATCCATGAACTTGCTTTATGAAGCGGAGGACGGGACGGTGAGCTTTCAGAGAACGCAAGGCTATGCATGGAACCCGCAGGAGGCTCTAGTTCTTCATGCACCACATCCCCATTTTCAGTATCCACCCCAAGGCGATGCGGGCCAATCCTCCTCCCAAGGAGGTGGTTTTCCTAACTTTCAAAGTTTACATGATCTTTTGCAGGAAAACCTCATGTGCTCAAGGAACACCTACAACCTCGCCAACAACACACACCACCGGGTTGGAGCTATCGAACGCAACATTAACGATATACAAGATGATATCGGTATCATCCGGGAGTACATGGCAAGGCAAGGGGGTGGAGGTGATGGTAGTGATGAAGACATGGAGTAGGAGGCTGGGAGGAACAAGGGGCTAGCTGGTAATGAGCCCACAGGTTTGATTGCCCTTCTTATCTATCCAACAATTCATGGCCTGCGTGCCATTTGTCGAACAATTTACTTTCCCGAACTACTTTTTATCTTTATTTTGTTTTTACTTTATGTTTGGATAATATTTGACAATGGTAAGATTAGGATGGATTGTGCTTGGTTGGATGGTATTGAATGATTGAACAGGTGCAATGCAAGGGTTAGGGTGCTAAACATTAGCACTTGCAGCCCTAGGATGAAGAAACCGGGGGAAAAACCTATTTTGTGGCTAACAGACTGTCCACACGGGGACGTGTCCAGCCGACACGCCCCCGTGCCCATCTCCCAGTTCTGCTGTTTGGCTACTGACCTGCAGATTTTTGCCGGACACGTGGCTGTGTTCACCCAACACGCCCCCGTGTCCACCCTCTGTAAGTTTTTCGTTACTGGCAGTTCACCACGGGGCCGTGTCCAATGGACACGGGGCCGTGTCCAGAGCGCCAGTAACACAAAACTTTGTTTTTAAACACACTTTTACATATTCTAATCAACCAAAAACTTTATTTTTGGACACATTGAGGACAATGTGTAATTTAAGTGTGGGGGGGGAATGCTAAAACCTTGAAATTTTGCAAAATCCTAAAACAAGCCTTACACAAAACTCTATTGGAACCGCTAAACACCCCAAATTTTTTCAAAAACTTTTTCATTTTTTTTTATTTACTTGTCTTAGTTTAAGTTGGGAATAACAAGTTATAAAAGGATTATATTTTTTTATTTCAACCGATAGCGTCGTGATAAAAAGAACTAACATAAGAAAATTATGAAACGGTATAACAAGTCTAGTTAAAAATTCGATTATATATGCTTGGTCACATTAAAAACCCATTCCCACAAAAGTGAGTTTTGAGCCTTTATTGAGCATAAAAATATACATATTTAGATTAAATGCTCATTTTTCGTTTCTTGTGTGAATAGCCGCTCGGTCTTTACAAATCTAGAACTTGCCACGACGATACATTCCCGGTCCTTACCAACTTAAACCCAAGTAAGTAAATGATGGAGGCATTAGGACTAACTATTTTTCTTTCAAAACCATTATTTTTCATTTTTTTTACCTACCCAAAATCCCCCTAGAAAAACCCCTTTGAGCCTAAACCTTTCATTTCATTACCCCCAAAACAATTTTTTTTACCCACCAAAAACCTTTTTCATTTTTTCACCCTTATTTTAGTAACAAGCTCGGTTTTTCATAAACATACCCTTTACGTGACGAAAAAAAAAAATGAATAATGAAGTCAAAAACAAACAAAAGCTACAAAAGCTTGTTTGGAGAAATACTTCAAAAATAAATGTCACTAAAAATAAGGTATTTTATGAAAACCGACACTTGTTACGATTTTCGCCCTTTTTACTAACCACTAACCAACTACCCACCTTTAAACCCAAGCCTTCACCCCAAAAGTCCTCTTGATATTTACAAAGGTAAAAAGTTAAAAAGGAGGAGGATTGATCGCTTGGCAAGCCTATGGAAAACGTAAGTCCGTGCCGCTCTCGAGCGATTCACTTAAATATACACCTTCGGCCGAGTGATTGAGTGATCTCCCGTGAGGTATGTGAACTTGTATATAAATGGAATTTTAAAAAGGCATGTTATGCCCAAATAAGTAGTTTATCTTATGAAAAGTTCAAAATAAATCATGACGAATAGGATTGTAAATAAAATAAAAATAAAACCTATACAAACCTTGGATTCCCGACACTCTAGGACAAGCTAAAAAACTTCTCTTCTACCTATTCCATTTGGGAGTGTAAGCCACATTAAAAGAGTTTTGCTTGAGGACAAGCAAAAGTTCAAGTGTGGGGGTATTTGATGTGTGTAAAATGCAACATATAAAACACATCAATTAAGGCATAAAACTAACCCTTTTTAAGTACTAATGTTGGAAAAAGAGTGTTTTTGTCTTCCTTTTGTATTTTCAGGATGAAATGAGCTCAAAATCACAAAAGAAGCAAAAAGACCCCTAATTCTACCATAAATACAAGAAAAGGAACAAAAGTGGACTGCCCGGACCCTCAACGGCACCTCCCAAGACAAAGAGAAGAAAACAGAGTCTGAACACGCCCCGTGTCCAGCGAACACGGGGGCGTGCCCAGGAAGCAGCAGATAAGACAAACCAGTAGAAGCTTCTATTACTGGGCACGGGGCCGTGTCCAGCGAGCACGGGGGCGTGTTGAAAGTACAGCAGGCGCATTAATTGTAATTCGCAATTACAATTAATGAAGAGAGAGAGTGTCAGACGGGCACGGGGCCGTGTCCAGCGGACACGGGGCCGTGTCCAGCGTTCTGTCCAGCCTATAAATAGAGGAGCTTGGTTTCATTCTCTCTCATCCCTTGGCACACCACCTCTCTCACACTTCATCCACCACCCACCACCACCATAACACCATCATCCACCACCATCATCCATTGTCCATCGTAGAGTGTGTGAGTCGTCTCGGGATCCAAGATTGATCGTAAGAGTTCTTGACAATCAAGGCCATGTTTGCCTAAGTCTCTTACATCACTTGGTGAAGACAAGTGTTTAGTATAATACTTTTTATTTTTAATCTTTTGCACTTTTTATTTGGTTTTGTATTAATGACTTTAATAACTAGTTACTTATGTTGAAGGTGATCTTTCCTTATCGTTTGTCAGTGGTGTCTTGGCATTATTTTACTGTCTATATAAAATAAAAGATTTTCACCATTCATATCTCCACGGTCTATATGGAGGTATGTTGGCTACCTAGTCGGGGGTTAAGGGAACGGTTTGGTAAAGGTCTTGCCCTTGTTCAGCGTTTAGAGGTCCTGCTTGGGACCTGGGTCAAATTTAGTAGGATCTCCTTCAATGCCCATAGGTATTGGATGGCGGGGATCCAAACTCTTTGACCCCCTCATAAGCTAACTACTATTAATACTATAACCCGGCTATTTAGGACTGTATCCCTGCTGACTCAGACTACTTAGCCGAGGGTAACGTCACCGCCAAAAGCGGGGCCTACCATAATTTGCATTAATAACTTAATTCATTATCTTTCAATAATCCGACCCTTTAGGATTGTATCCTTGCTGACTCAAACTACTGGGTTGAGGGTAACGTCGCCTTCAAAAGAGGGGCCTACTACAATAACTAAGATAATCTCTTAAACAAGTGCAAAAGTGCGAAAATAATCAAAGGTTATACTAATACACGTGTCGGATCCAAGTGATTCATCTTGTCTATCTGTTTTTATTTTATTTTATTTTTCAGCATTTAGTTAGTTTTTATTTTTCTTAGTTTAAAACATTTTTCTAACTTTTTGATTTGGTTAGACGTTGAGGATAAACCGGTATTAAAAGCTCTTGTGTCCTTGGACGACCTCGGTATCTTACCAACACTATACTACGTCCACGATGGGTGCACTTGCCCATATGTGTGTTTAGTGTTAGTGAATATCGTGTTTTATAAATTTAAAACTTGGTTAAAAGTGTAAAAAGGGCTTAAATATACATCTAAATTATATACACACCGACACACATCAGAAGGCGTTGGTATTATTTTGGAGTCGTTACTATTCAGTATGTTCCAGTAATATTATTTTTACTCTAAAAATAATATTTATGTAGTTCACAAAATAATCATAAAATTACACAAGTGTTACTTATGAAAAATATATATTCAGAATATATATTTAGCAAGTTTTATTTACAAAAATCCACCTCCGACACTTGGTACTTTTTTAATCAAAATCATGGCGAAATTTATCTGGAAAAGCAAGTTAAAAATATATTTATAGACATTTGTCATGAAAATATTCTAAGTGTTATTTTCTGGAAAAAAAATTTCGCCAGAGTTTCCTCTGTAACTGGAGGTGGCCACGCTTACTAGCGTATCATTTTCTTATCAAAATTCAATCAACAATGTTCCAATCATCAACATACAATATTCAAACATTAAACTAGTAAAAAATATGCATAGATCGCAAACACGTGAACTCGTAAGTTGTGTAAAAGTATGTAGCAACCTTCCAACCTTTTTAGTAGGTCTTTCTATCTTTAAAAATGAAATCGGTTTCTTGAAAACTTTGTTTTTAAAGAAAATGCAAGTTTACAACTTCTAGTCCAAGGATTACGAAAATATTTCTTTGTTAAATCTTTTGTTACGTAGGTGTTTACACACTTGCTTTTTCACTAACAAGCTTGTAGTTTATGTAAGATCCGCGTTTAAAACATGATTTGTATCTTACACTTGGTTCTTCGAAATACCACTTGTATATCTTTAGATCTACTAATTTAGAACTTCATTTTACAAGAAAAACTATTTTTACACAAGTTCATGTTTATGTATGAAAGGGTTCGTCATCTAGTAACTTTCCTATTTAACATAATGCTAGTTCATGTTCCATGAACATGATCTAGCGTGGTTAGGTGACGATCCGTTCCACCACTAGCAATCAGCAACATAAAATAACCACAACTAAACAAGATTTACGAGTTTTACACCATTATTTACTCTTTAACCACCATGTTCATCATTTTCACAAGACTTTAAGTTTTGATCTCTAGTGTTTATGATTTTTACCCGTTAAATCTCTTATTAACCACTTTAGACAAGATCAAAAGGGTGTTTAGTATCACTTACCACTAGCTCAAGGCTAGGGAAGAAATCAAGCGAAAACAAGGTGGTTAATTGCGTTGTAGAGAGGTCCTTGTGATTCCGTAAGCACCGGGTCTCCTTATGTGAACTCTAGCACCTTGATGTGTATGTGGAATTGCAAGATTGAAATTGAATGATGGTGAGATGTTGGTTGTGGTGTTCGGCCGAGGATATCAAAGAGAGGGAGAGAAATGTGAAATTTTGTTAAGTGTTGTTTATGAGAATGATATGTGGTCTCTTGGTCCCATTTATAAACCATCCATTTTGATTAACCATGGGATATAATGTCCTCTAGATATGAATCAAGTTGGATTAAAATAATCAAATTTGTAAGGGTGGTGTCCCCTATGGGGAACCGTTCGGTTGCAAGGGGGGGGGGGGTTGGTTGGAATTTAACTAGTTAGTTAGTGATTAGTTATGTTAAGTTAGGTGATTAATTAGTGTCACACCCCCAAAAATCCACACGCGGAGTATCACCGCTTGGGAGCGTGACATGACCAGGATCAAGCCACCAATCATATAGAACCATATATAGTAAAAGTAATTACCATTAAACCAAACAAAATCCATATGAAAGGTGTTCCAAAACATAAGTAAGTTATCGTTGTTTAGCGGAAGCGTATAATTAAAACCCATCACAATAAGGTATCAGATGTCGTAAGTGTTTAACAAGACAATCACGATCCAAGCCCACAACGACCAGCTCCTCCCTGTGCAAGCTCCATGTATCTAACGACCTGCAAGGCATGTAACAGAGGATCAACAACTAGTTGAGCGAGTTCACAGAAAGTAAATGCGTAATAGTAAATTCGTTTGTAACATGTGGCTCTACTGGGTCGATAGTACGTTCTATTGGTGGGGGCTTCCCATGTTGTACAACCACTAGACTATTCGTAATCATAAGTGTTCTTCACAACCGAGAACAGTAGTACGTACAAGCTTTACGTAGGTTTACGTAAGTATCCTTCACAACCGAGGATAGTAGTAAGTATAAATACACGTAGGTTTTACGTGAGTATCCTTCACAACCGAGGATAGTAGTAAGTATAAGTATACGTAGATTTTACGTAGGGGTCCTGCACAATCGAGGACAGTAAGAAGCATATGCATATGTGGGCTTTACGCATGTGTCCTCCACAACCGAGGACAGTAAGTAGTATAAGCATACGTAGGTTTACGTATGGGTCCTGCACAACCGAGGACGCTGGTATGGTAGTCTAGTGGTAGTGTCAGTATGAATCTATTCAACCTTATTCCTTCAATCCCATTCCCAAGCCCTTGGGAATCCCATACCTTAGTAAGGGTGTGAACTCACCTTGGTTTGCTCGGTATGCTATGCTCTAGGGTTTATCAAATGTCTAAGTCCGTTACACACGACCTAGGATATGTTGCACATGATACGATGTAAGTGTTTGCATCAAATTAGGGTTTGCAAATCATTGACATTCAGGCAGTTGTGTCTTGTGTGTTTATTGTGTACATGATGATATCACATAGAATGTTCACGCATGCAGAATCATACAGTTGCTTTCAGTATCATACGATTATACACATATAGAATCATACATCATGTAAGCAGTTCATCGTATTCACATAATTCATGCGTCACGCCTTTGCTTTCACATTTCAGTCTAACATGGATGATAATCTAATTGTCACCGTTAAGATACTCGGTACATTAGCAGCGTTATTAAACTTCACAGGTATAACGAAGTCAGGGATTTAACAAAGTGTCATACACAGCTTAACAGATTAATCATTATCTAATATGCAATTCATTGTTTCCAATTGAACATCACACAACATTAGACAGGGCCTTGCCCTTCTAAACTCAGACAAGTGTGGGGGGGCTTCCCCTGTTTAAAAGTCAGACCATGGGTTAGGGTTTGGGGGTTCAAAAACTCGGATCAAAGGGGTATGGGGTTAAAAGTCGGACCCCCTTGTTCCCATGCCACAAATTCGGACCACTTAACAAAGCAAAACTTGGACTAGAGTGGTGGGGGTCAAAAAGTCGGACCAAGTGAAGGGGTTTTAAAACTCGGACAACCATATACAATGTATAACTCGGACCATAGTGTTTGTGTATCAAAAAGATCGGACCACCATCCTTGAAATAAACTCGGACATCACCCTTACTAATAAAGGTCGGACCCCTCTCCTAACATCCCTAAAAGTCGGACAGGATCCAGGGGTTGAAAGTCGGACCCTATGGCATCAATTAAAAGTCGGATCCCCTTGTTATTCTTTCAAAAAATTCGGACATGGCCCCTACAAAAACTCAGACCTTGACACAAGTAAAAGTCGGACCTCTTATCTATGTATATGTGATATCCTCGGACACAAATACATGTTTAAAAGTCGGACTAAATGAAACAATAAAACTCAGACTACGTAATGTTATTAAAGCTCGGACGTCATTGTGTTATAATAAAACTCAGACAATTATATTAGGGTTACGAAACTCTGACAATAAGCAATACGTGATTTCCAATCATTGCACAGAATCAAAGAATCAAATCAGTTACGTTCTTGTTTTCATACAAACAGAAGACCCTAATTATATACTTTCACAATGCAGTAACAATTCAATCATCGACAGTTTAAACACATCATACATTGTAATCATCAAACAATTGATTACATGGTAACCTATTCATTTCTCAATAAATCAGACTCAATCAAAACCACAGAAGTATCATATGAGAGCTAGGGTTTTCATGAACACATAATCAAGAATTGATACAATCAACCAAATAAATTAGGGTTTACAAGTATCACAATAATCAATAAACAATTACCTTGAATGATTCTAGAGAGAATGTGGAAACAAGAGTGATGAATGTATTGCCAATGATGGTGGTGATGATTGCCAGAGAATGTGAAGTACGTGCTTTGGTTTCTTGTGTGAGGTTTAGTGAAGGATTAGGGTTAAGTATCATATAGGTTTCACTAATAACTCTACACACCCTTAATTATTATATTTTACAATAGTACACCATCTCAAACAGTTTCACAGTTTCACCACCAAGTTTATGCATTTGACAAGTCTATCACAATTAACACATAACCATGCATAATCACACAATACACTTCATTGCATTAAAACGTTACAGTTCCATAGCCAATTATTTGTGCAAATAAACAACTAAACAATAAATGAACGTGCAATAAATGCAAAATAGAAATCTTGGAAATTCGAGTTGTCACAATTAGTGTATTATATGTTAGGGTATTGAGGGACCCTAACTGGCTCAGAAAAAGAAAAACATTGTCATTGACAATATTTTTATGTTCCGGGTAAAGTCCGGTTGTTCGGTTGGATACTGATCCTTTAAAGTGCTTAATAAGCATTTAAAGTGTCTGTAATATTATTTTTAGTGACACAAAGAATTCCCGACACCTTGGAAAGTGTCTAGTATTATTTTCCCATGTTTTTGCACTTTACTAGTTAGCTTAAATGCTGAATTTTGTGGTACAGTGCAGGATTTTTTGTTTAAAACATGTTTTAGGCACATCCGGTCACTATAACTATCACCTAGTGACGCAGTTCTACAATCCTCATTTCCCTACACTCCCTACTAGTGTAGTGATCTATTCTGGGCTCATACTAGCCTTTGAGGCAGTGTCTGCCTGGTGCTGGCTATGTCAGCACGTATACTGGGTTATCCGTTCATTGTGCTACTGTGCTTTTGTGCATCAAGTTTGTCACTTATAGTTTTGTGTAAATAAATGGAGTGACAGCAATAAGGTATGATGCAAGTATATGTATGTATCAGAAATCACGTAGCAGTTTTATCCACAATTGTAAGCAAGCACAGTAATTAAGCATTAATTAAATATTAATTAATTCGTACGGATACCTGGTTTGGTCAGGGTTGTCACATTCTCCCCCCGTTAGAAAAATTTCGTCCCGAAATTTTAGGCTCTGTTGCAGGGGTCTTGGGAAATAAGTGGGGGTACTTTTCTTTCATTCGGTCCTCACGCTCCCAGGTGTATTCTGGACCGTGTCTTGCATTCCAATGAACCTTGACGAGTTTGACATTGCTCCGGCGGGTTTTGTTGATCTTCCAATCGGTAACCTCAACTGATTCTTCCACAAAATGGAGCGTGTCGTCAATATGGATCTCGTCTGCGGGATGACAACAGTATCTTGCGTTGGACTCTTTTTCAGATTTGATACATGAAATCTATCGTGAACACCGTTCAGCTCGGCAGGTAAATCCAACTTGTATGCTACTAACCCAATTCTTTCCAGAATCCAAAACGAACCAATATAACGCGGATTCAACTTTCCACGCTTCCCGAAGCGTGCCACACCCTTCCAGGGCGATACCTTTAATAATACCATATCACCTACCTCAAACTCTATAGGTTTCCTTCTTCGGTCCGCATAACATTTTTGACGATCGCGAGCCGCCTTGATGCGATCTCGGATCTGTGCAATCTTGTCTGTGGTTTCTTGGACCACATCAGGACCAACCAATTGCCTATCACCTACATAAGACCAACAAAGCGGTGATCTGCACTTGCGGCCATATAGAGCTTCAAATGGCGCGGCTCCAATGTTGGTGTGGTAGCTGTTGTTGTATGAAAACTCGACCAATGGTAAATGCTTATCCCAGCTACCACCCAAATCCATAACACATGCTCTCAGCATATCAAATCTTTCTGAATTGGTATTCTACTCATGAACTCCAGAATGCTGCTGAATTTTGCCAACTCTGTATTTTTACCCACATCAAAGTCACAACAGTGTAACGCCCCAAATTTTTATTGTTATAAGTTTTGATATAATATTCATGTATGAAGCCTTAGGGTTAAATAGTAACCTTAAACTTTTAATAATAGCATGTTATTTGCCATGTTAGCAAAAACTTACTAACTAATGTAAGCAAAGTTTATAAGAGAAAAAGAAATCAAACTAAAAGATGGGTAATTCTTTGACAAACAGTTAAACATGAGGGGGCAAATATGACATACATGGAATGGTGAATGATTAAATTACAAACAAAACACAAACCCACAGACTGGTGGGTGTGTGTGTCGCCAGAGCCAAGAAGGAGAAAGGGGGAAACCCCTATTCATCACAAAAATCAGCAAATTAAAGCCCTAATTGTGATTCTAAGTTCATGCATGTCTCGAATCTAGATCATCTAAGCATACTTGAGTACATGGTATGTAGAATTTTACATTTTTATGATCTTGAATGTAATGGGAGGTTATAAATCCATGAACTTTTGTGAAATTAGTATGATTGTGGGTTAGGAGAATCACTTAGGACATGTGTGATGTTTAAATTTTACCAAAATCGATAGTCAATGTGAAAACCCACTTGAAATTGAAATGTTAAGAAGGATGATATAGAATTTTATGTAAATTTAGCATAATGATCATGTATGAGGTTATTCATGACAACAAAATTATGCGTTGGAAACAATTTATAATGAAGGTTACATGGTAAATTGATTGGGTTTGAAGTTCTTGATGATATTGTTATAATTTGGATAAGTTATGCATATGATACTTGTACACTATGTTTAATTAATAGTAAGCACACCAAGTGCTTGTTAAAATGCTTGAATGAAATGAATCTCATGTTAGACAATGCCACATTATTAGAATTTAGAAACTATAGTTGATTATTCATTTATGTTAAGAAAGGAATGTAAACAAGATGTGAGATTTAAAGTAAGTTGAATTGGGATTGTAGGAATAAAAGAAGAAAGCTCAAGTCGCTCCGGATCGCAAACGAACAACGACAAAGGTAAGTTCCTTCGCTTACAAAATATTTCTAGTATGTATTTATTTGAAGTGTTATTATCTTGGAGATGAAATTGTGTAATTGTAATGAGTTAGTGTAAGCCGTATAATGTTAAGGATATGGGTCGAATGAGTAGAATGGGTAATACGCGAAGTTGAGAAGTTCATGTTTGGAAGGAGGTTTTAATGTTCTCTCGTAGTTAACTAGAAAATTGATGTCAAATAAACTATGAATTAAATTGACTAATGGTTCGGTTGTATGTAGGTAAAGGAACTTGTTAGCAGCGCTACTTGGATTCGAACACACTCTTGATGCATGCTTCCGTGAAAATCCTAGTTATGGTTTAAACTTTTGTTAAATGATTTTGTTAAAATGGGTCCTTTGTATGTATGTTAACCCGGTAGTGGTTAGATGTTAAACTTTTGGGGTGTAAACTCTTTTATAAATATTTTGTTGGTTAATATGAAGTTAAATGCAGAATTTTACCTTTAAATTATTCGACCCGTTTGGTATTTCGTCTATTGAAGTTCGTTTGTCTTTTTACAAAGTTTAGACCTTACAAACAGCTGTTGTGCAGTGGATCAAATATCACATTCGAACCCTGCAAGACAACACGGTGCAAAATAAATCAAAACTTTGAAAAATTTCAACACCAAACACTTACAAGCGAAATCACATGAAGTGACACAGCATTTCAAGCGAAATCACCCAAGACAATTTGGAGCGAAATCACATGACACATAGAAGAAGAATCAGTTAAACTGATGTAGGAGCGGTATCAAAAAATCACATACAATATTGAAGCGGAATCAAAGGTTACACATTGGAGCGGAATCAGTTTGGACACTTAGAAGCGAAATCAACTATGATCAGTTTGAAGCGGAATCACCTTAACATACACGATTTCAAGCGGAATCATATATAAACTCTCAAAACAAATCAGATCATGAAATTGAACATGTTAACTTGTTAATATGTTAATTCCGACTATTAGGGTATGTTTTGATTTCATGATGGCTAGCATGTTTTAATGATGAATGTGTGAAAGAATGAGAAGTTCTTACATAGGAATGGATGAAGTAATTACACATCTAGAATGTTTGTAAGGAAAGATTGGATGAGTATGTGATTCATGAGAATGAATTACTAAGAACGAATGATGTATAGAAAGATGAGGAGAATGAATATAAGGATGTTTAACATAAGTATTTAAATTGTAGATGGCAAGTGGAGGAAACACGGATACCACGCAACGGATAACTCGAAATGAGTTGAACAAGATAATTTCGGATGAAGCAGTAAAGGCTTTTGATGCAAATGTTTCGAAGTTAGCACAACAAGTGGAGAGCCATGTCTTGAGTAGGGTGGAGACTATGGTAACAAGTAAGGTAGATGAATTAAAAGAAATGATAATTGGGATTCAAGGCAAGAAGGATGCGCGACGATGCACGTATAAGGATTTTATGGCATGTAAGCCTACAACTTATAATGGACAAATTGATCCCATTGAATGCCAAAGTGGATAGCTAATATGGAGGGAGTGTCATTCGAAGTCATTGTGATAAAGAAGATCAAGTCATGTTTGCCACGGGGCAACTTTTACGAAGGGCTAAGGATTGGTGGGATACATACAGTAAAGAGATCGGCGAGGATAGAGTTCGAACCTTGACTTGGCAAGAATTCAAGCAACCTTTTATCAAGTACCATTGTCCACAATCAACCGTGGATCGCATCCAAGAAGATTTTCTCCGACTCCGACAAAAGGATGAATCAATTGATGAGATCACGAATACTTTCCTTGATCAACCGAAGTTTTGTGAAGAAATAGTCTGAACAGAGAGGAAGAAGATTATCCGATATCATGGCATGCTTAAGGCTGAATATCGGGAGTTTATAACTCCATCTAAATGTGAAACTTTGGACGAGATTATTGACCTGGCAAGGGATAGGGAAATTGAAATAAAGAGGCAGGCTGAGCGCGGGGAGAAAAGGCAAGTTGAGAAGGGATCAACACAAGGTTCTTCCAAGAAACCTAAGACAAACGAGCAAGGAAAGAGAGAAGCTTCTAAAGGAGGGTTTCCACGATGTAAAATGTGTGGAAAACCCCATTTGGGAGAATGCTTGTTGGGGAAGAGGGGATGTTACAACTGCAGGCAAGAAGGGCATCCATATTACAATTGCCCAAATCCCAAGAGAGTGTGCTACAGCTGTAATGAATCGGGTCATGTGAAGGCCGAATGCCCAAAACTTAAACAAGGGGTGAAGAAAGAAAGAAAGAAGGAAGAACCCGCTAAAGCTAAGGGAAGAATGTTCCAAATCTCTACGGAAGAAGCTAGAGCTCACCCGAATGTGGTCTCAGGTATCTTTATGATAAACTCTATACCCACTTATGTGTTATTTGATACCGGAGCTAGTAGATCATTCGTTTCTAGTGAGTTTGTACATTCCCCATTATTCACGATAGAAAGAATGCTTACACCACTTGAGGTAGAAATAGCCGATTGTAAGAGTTACCTTTTACACGAGATATGTAGAAACTGTAAGATTACTATAGAAGACGAAGCTTTTGATGTTGATTTGATTCCCATGGTCTTAGGAGAATTTAAGGTAGTAATAGGTATGGATTGGTTATCCCATCATCATGCGGAAATTTTATGTGAAAGCAAAATTATTCACGTGACATCTCCTAGTGGAAGGCGGGTAAGTATTCATGGGGAAAGGAAGGTAGAGACAAAACTTTGTACCATCTTAGAAGCGGTTAAGTATGTGAAGAATGGGAGCAAGGCATTCTTAGCCTATGTTGTCGACACAAAATGTGATGCTCTGAGAATTGAAGATACTAAGATTGTGAATGAATACCCGGATGTGTTTCTGGATGAATTGCTGGGGCTCCCACCCGAGCGAGAAGTCGAATTCCATATCGAGTTGGAACCAAATGCCAAGCCAGTAGCCAAGGCCCCTTATCGGTTAGCACCCACGGAAGTACGAGAATTAATGGTTCAATTACAAGAACTTCTTGACAAGGGCTTCATACGCCCTAGCGTGTCTCCGTGGGGAGCGCCCGTTTTGTTTGTTAAAAAGAAGGATGGGTCGATGAGAATGTGCATCGACTATCGTGAACTCAACAAACTCTTGATAAAGAACCGATATCCCCTTCCGAGAATAGATGATCTCTTCGATCAATTACAAGGGGCAAGTTGGTTCTCAAAAATCGACTTGCGGTCGGGTTACCATCAAGTACGAGTAAGAGAAGAGGACGTACCGAAGACCGCGTTCAGAACCCGTTACGACATTATGAATTTTTAGTAATGTCATTCGGGTTAACTAACGCTCCGGCTTCTTTTATGGACCAAATGAATAGAGTATTCCGAAATAAGTTAGATCAGTTCGTCATAGTGTTTATTGATGATATTTTAGTATACTCTCATAGCGAGTTTGAACATGCGAGTCATTTACGTCAGGTACTTGAGATGCTTCGAAGGGAAAGATTATATGCTAAGTTTTCTAAATGTGCGTTTTGGCTCAGGGAAGTGCAGTTCTTAAGCCATGTAATTAATGAAAAGGGGATCTTGGTGGACCCTTCTAAGGTGGAAGCCGTGATAAAATGGGTACCCCCGAAGAATGTTAGTGAAATAAGAAGTTTCCTTGGTCTAGCTGGCTATTATCTGAGATTCATCCAAGATTTCTCAAAAATAGCCCTTCCTTTAACCAAGCTGATAAAGAAAGAAGAAAAGTTTGAATGGGGTGATGATCAACAGAAGGCTATTCGAATGTTAAAAGAGAAATTGTCAAGCTCTCCCATATTAACCCTACCAGAGGGAACGGAAGATTTAGTTGTATACACGGACGCATCTCATCAAGGGTTGGGTTGTGTCTTGATGCAACGAGGCAAGGTTATTGCCTACGCTTCAAGACAACTAAAGCAACATGAAATTAACTATCCAACCCATGATCTTGAACTGGCGGTGGTAGTGTTTGCCTTAAAAGTCTGGAGGCATTATCTGTATGGAGTAAAGTGTACAATTTATTCAGACCACAAAAGCCTTACAATACTTCTTTGAGCAGAAGGACCTTAATATGAGGCAACGAAGGTGGTTGGAATTGATCAAGGATTATGACTGTGACATTCTTTACCATCCGGGTAAAGCAAATGTTGTGGCGGATGCACTAAGCCAGAAAGAATACCCACCACCTATTCGAGTGAAATCGATGACAATGATAGTTACACCAAGCCTCTTTGAAACAATAAGGAAGGCTCAAGATAAGTCTTTGAATGTAGGTGATCCGAAAGGTGAAAGGACGAAAGGGTTTAAAAATAAACTTGAAGTAAACACGAACAGATTAAAAACCAGGTATGGGCGGGTTTGGATACCGCGTTATTGTGAAGCGAAGACCGTATTACTAGACGAAGCACATAAGTCCCATTACTCGGTTCATCCGGGAGCCACTAAAATTATCGGGATTTGAAAGAAAATTATTGGTGGTCGGGAATGAAACGCGACATTGTTAAGTATGTATCTAAATGCTTAACATGTTCCCAAGTAAAGGCGGAACATCAAAAACCATACGGTAAATTGCAACCCTTAGAGATTCCGGTATGGAAATGGGAGGATGGAACCATGGATCTTGTAACCAAACTTCCTAGAACGAGGAAGGCACATGATGCAATATGGGTCATTGTTGATCGCCTTACCAACAGTGCCCATTTCCTACCCATTCGGGAAACTTACTCCTATGAAAGTTTAGCGGATATTTATGTGAATGAAATCGCTTCTCGCCACAGTGTGCCAGTGTCTATTGTGTCGGACCGGGACACACGATTTACCTCCCGCTATTGGCGAAAGTTTCATGAAGGAATGGGTACACAATTGCACATAAGTACCGCCTATCACCCACAGACGGATGGTCAATCTGAAAGGACCATTCAAACTCTTGTAGACATGTTAAGAGCATGCGTTATGGATTTCGGGGGAAACTGGGATGAACATTTGCCATTAGTGGAATTTTCGTATAATAACAGCTACCAAAGTAGCATACAAATGGTGCCGTATGAAATGTTGTATGGGAGAAGGTGTAGAACCCCTGTTTGTTGGGGAGAAGTGGGACAAAGGGAACTCGCACCGAACGTGGTAGTGGCGATAACTAATGAAAAGATCAACGTCGTACGGGCTTGATTAAAAGCGGCGCAAGATCGACAAAAGTCCTATGCGAATAAAAGAAGACGCCCTATTGAGTTCCAAGTGGGGGACTGAGTGTTTCTGAAGGTGTCCCCGTGGAAAGGCATAATTCAATTTCGTAAGCGAGGAAAGTTGGGTCCCCGATATATCGGACCGTTCGAGATTTTAGCTCGAGTTGGAAAGGTAGCCTACCGGTTAGAATTACCTTCCTCATTAGAAGGGATTCACAATACCTTTCATGTGTCACAATTACGGAAATGTTTAACGGATGAAACGGCTCATGTACCCCTTGAAGACATTGAAGTAGACGAGAAAATGAATTACATAGAGAGACCGGTAGCTATAAAGGATTCTAAGGTAAAAACTTTTTGCAACAAGGAAATTAAGCAAGTACTAGTCCAATGGCAACACAGAAGGGGGTCGGATCTCACTTGGGAATCAGAGGATGAAATGAGAAGGTTCTACCCGTCTTTATTCGGTATGTAAATCAGGTTTCAGGGACGAAACCTTCTCTAAGGGGGGTAGACTTGTAACGCCCCAAATTTTTATTGTTATAAGTTTTGATATAATATTCATGTATGAAGCCTTAGGGTTAAATAGTAACCTTAGACTTTTAATAATAGCATGTTATTTTCCATGTTAGCAAAAACTAACTAAGTAATGTAAGCAAAGTTTATACGAGAAAAAGAAATCAAACTAAAAGATGGGTAATTATTTGACAAACAGTTAAACATAAGGGGGGCAAATATGACATACATGGAAAGGTGAATGATTAAATTACAAACAAAACACAAACCCACAGACTGGTGGGTGTGTGTGTCGCCAGAGCCAAGAAGGAGAAAGGGGGAAACCCCTATTCATCACAAAAATCAGCAAATTAAAGCCATAATTGTGATTCTAAGTTCATGCATGTCTCGAATCCAGATCATCTAAGCACACTTGAGTACATGGTAAGTAGAATTTTACATTTTTATGATCTTGAATGTAATGGGAGGTTATAAATCCATGAACTTTTGTGAAATTAGTATGATTGTGGGTTAGGAGAATCACTTAGGACATGTGTGATGTTTGAATTTTACCAAAATCGATAGTCAATGTGAAAACCCACTTGAAATTGAAATGTTAAGAAGGATGATATAGAATTTTATGTAAATTTAGCACAATGATCATGTATGATGTTGTTCATGACAAGGAAATTATGTTTTGGAAACAATTTATAATGAAGGTTACATGGTAAATTGATCGGGTTTGAAGTTCTTGATGATATTGTTATAACTTGGATAAGTTATGCATATGATACTTGTACACTATGTTTAATTAATAGTAAGCACGCCAAGTGCTTGATAAAATGCTTGAATGAAATGAATCTCATGTTAGACAATGCCACATTATTAGAATTTAGAAACTATAGTTGATTATGCATTTATGTTAAGAAAGGAATGTAAACAAGATGTGAGATTTAAAGTAAGTTGAATTTGGGATTGTAGGAATAAAAGAAGAAAGCTCAAGTCGCTCCGGATCACAAACGAACAACGACAAAGGTAAGTTCCTTTGCTTACAAAATATTTCTAGTATGTATTTATTTGAAGTGTTATTATCTTGGAGATGAAATCATGTAATTGTAATGAGTTAGTGTAAGCCGTATAATGTTAAGGATATGGGTCGAATGAGCAGAATGGGTAATACGCCAAGTTGAGAAGTTCATGTTTGGAAGGAGGCTTTAATGTTCTCTCGTAGTTAACTAGTAAATTGATGTCAAATAAACTATGAATTAAATTGACTAATGGTTCAGTTGTATGTAGGTAAAGGAACTTGTTAGCAACGCTACTTAGATTCGAACACACTCTTGATGCATGCTTCCGCGAAAATCGTAGTTATGGTTTAAACTTTTGTTAAATGATTTTGTTAAAATGGGTCCTTTGTATGTAAGTTAACCCGGTAGTGGTTAGATATTAAACTTGTAACTATGAACTTGTTTCTATTTTGTGAAACTTTTGGGGTGTAAACTCTTTTATAAATATTTTGTTGGTTAATATGAAGTTAAATACAGAATTTTACCTTTAAATTATTCGACCCGTTTGGTATTTCGTCTATTGAAGTTCGTTGGTCTTTTTACAAAGTTTAGACCTTACAAACAGCTGTTGAGCAGTGGATCAAATATCACATTCGAACCCTACAAAACAACACAGTGCAAAATAAATCAAAACTTTGAAAAATTTCAACACCAAACACTTATAAGCGAAATCACATGAAATGACACAGCATTTCAAGCGAAATCACCCAAGAAAATTTGGAGCGAAATCATATGACACATAGAAGCGGAATCAGTTAAACTGATGTAGGAGCGGAATCAAAAAATCACATACAATATTGAAGCGGAATCAAAGGTTATACATTGGAGCGGAATCAGTTTGGACACTTAGAAGCGAAATCAACTATGATCAGTTTGAAGCGGAATCACCTTAACATACACGATTTCAAGCGGAATCATATATAAACTCTCAAAACAAATCTGATCATGAAATTGAACATGTTAACTTGTTAATCTGTTAATTCCGACTATTAGGGTATGTTTTGATTTCATTATGGCCCTCTGAAACTGTTTAGATCTAAAATTTTACCATCAGTTCATCATCAAACATGCAATCGGCTCAGATCTGTTACAATTACCACTCAACTACATGAATTACAGCATAATCCGACAACCCTAATATGATCTATATCCAGTTTTATCATTATTACCACCCTAAAACTATGTTATCAGTTAAGTTCATGGCCGACAATTCGATTATGCATGATATAGATCAAATTAAGCATCAATTCTACCTTTCCTATATCTCTAGATGAGTAAACCAACAAGAAATAGTAAAATCAAACACAAACGGGCATTGAGTAAACCGCTTTGTAGTGTTTTCTCTCTGGCGAAATGGTCAAACTGCTTCACAAGCGGAATCACTTAGGAGATTTACAAGCGGAATGAGCTACAAAGCAGCTTTGAGCGAAATCACATTTTCTTGCATTTTCAAGCGGAATTAAAAAGTGACTTTCAAACTTTTTGATTTTTTAACATTTTTTAATTGTTTACCGACACATCCAGTTAACCAAGTCCAATTTAATGACCTTGGTCAACTGTTCAGCCTATCAAGTCCAAATTAATGACCTTGGTTGACCTGATTATGAAGTACGCTGACTTTTCAACTCTGAAAACAGTTCAAATTAATGAACTTTCAAACTTTTCAAACTTTCAAACACTATTTCAATCTTTCAAACATGAACCAGTTACAGTTCAGTATCTCCTGCTTACCCAACCCTCATCAAACAGACATGATCTGCACAAGACTTTGATCATCTGATCCCCAACGTCAGTTGTCGAAAATAAGATGAAATTAAAATATTTTTGGATTTTAGAAACAGATAAGCAGAAATATGTACACACAATCTTTTTGTGAGCGTGTTAGGGGATCATATCAGCATTTGACAAGACACAAGCACCGTTAAACTACTATTTCATACCAAGCCTTAAACAGTTCACTTAGATTGTTGATATACTGATCCTCTTAAATTTTCACACAACTTTCAATCTGTTCGGGATACGGAATTAATGTTTTAGGACTTAAACCTTTACATGTGTCCCACCTCAGTATATACTCCCGTATCCAGATCCCAATATTCAGTCTTACAGGAGAATATACCTAGATGATATCTATAATGGGGTGAAATGCGAGGCCGTGAGAGCTCAGGTCAGAACTTCCATTCAGCAGAGAGATGACGGCTCGACTTTGGTGGGTTCCCTTTAGAGAATCTTTTTTACAACAACACATGATTTGGCATTTTGCAATGTTTAATCATTTTTTATGCTGAGGGGAGGCTTTACAAGTAAAGCATTGCGTAAAGTATTATACGGGGACTAGGTCAGTATTTCCATACAGCAGAAGTCCCGGGATAATGCCCCAGATATCACTAAGCATAAAGACCTAGTATCTCAGAAAGAGGGACCTTTCAAACGAGATTTCGGGGGTTACCCATATATCCTGGAGGTGTTCCCCACGTAAAAGCAAGTAAATTTAAGGTTTATATCCCAAACAAATCTACTAATTTTGTAAAAACCTATCGGCACATCATCAGTGAGACTGCTTAATGCATTTTAAACGTTACATTTCTTTAGCGTACTGTGTCTGTCTAGCTGATGTACTATCATTTCCCCTATTATACACAAAATCTTTTTTCAAGTTTTCTAATGTTTTTGGATTTTCAATTTTATCATGTTTTTGTATTTTGTGCAAATTTCTCCCCCTAAAAAGAAAAACATATTTTTGTGTTTTTGTTTTTATCGAAAAGCAGAAAACAAACTATACAGAAAGTTGACACCATGACATGGTTCACATCTGATCGCCGCCCTCCTCGGGTTCACATTCTACTACCTTCCCAGATCGCAGATTTTTCATCCCATTCAATTTTAAAAGATAATAAAATCCCATTTTGTCAAAGGGTTTTGTATAAAAATCAGCTTTCTGATCATCGGTGTGTATGTGTTCAATCCGGATTAACTTTTTCTCGTGACAATCACAGATGAAGTGGTGACGGATTTCGATATGTTTTGCTTTAGAATGGTGAACCGGATTTTTAGTGATGTTTATGGCTGCTTCGTTGTCCACATATATCGGTGTATCCAAGAATTGTAAACCGAAGTCGCGCATTTGCTGTTGGATCCAAAGATCTGCGAACAACTGCTGGAGGCTGAAACGTATTCTGCCTCACACGTAGAAAGCGCCACTACGGTTTGTTTCTTGCACTGCCAGGTAACTAGTCGAGTTCCGAAGAACTGACACCCAGCAGTGGTGGACTTTGCATTCTGCTTGCAGCTTCCGAAGTCAGAGTCAGCGAAACCTGACAGGGAGAAGTCACCCAAGCGAGGATACCACAAGTCGATGCTTGGGCAGCCTTTCAAATACTAAGATACGTTTCACAATCGTCAGGTGTGACTGCTTCGGGCTCGACTGATATCTGGCACAGAGACATGTTGGGTACATGATGTCCGGTCTGGAAGCAGTAAGATACATCAGCGATCCAATGATTGACCGGTACAGTGTCTCGTCCACTTTCACTCCTCCTTCGTCAGGACAAATCCCGTGATTCTATGCAAGGGGGGTTGATGCAGGACTGGAATGAACCATATCAAATGTCACACCCCCAAAATCCACCAGCGGAGTATCACCGCTTGGGAGCGTGACTGACCAGGATCAAGCCACCAATCATATAGAACAATATATATAGTAAAAGTAATTGCCATTAAACCAAACCAAATCCATATGAAAGGTTTTCCAAAACATCAGTAAGTTATCACTGTTTAGCGGAAGCGTATAAATAAAACCCATCATAATAAAGTATCAAATGTCATAAAGTGTTTCACAAACGATCATGATCCAAGCCCACAACGACCAGCTCCTCCCTGTGCAAGCTCCATGTATCTAACGACCTGCAAGGCAAGTAACAGAGGATCAACAACTAGTTGAGCGAGTTCATAGAAAGTAAATGCGTAATAGTAAGTTCGTTTGTAACATGTGGCTCTACTGGGCCGATAGTATGTTCTATTGGTGGGGGCTTCCCATGTTGTTTAACCACTAGACTATGCGTAACCATAGGTGTTCTTCACAACCGAGAACAGTAGCGCGTATGGGGTTTATGTTAGTTTTACGTAAGTATCCTTCTCAACCGAGGATAGAAGTACGCGGGGGTTTACGTTGGTTTTACGTAAGTGCCTAACACAACCGAGGCAGTAGTGAGTATAAGTTCACGTAGGTTTTACGTGAGTATCCTTCACAACCGAGGATAGCGAGTAGCATAAGTATACGTAGGTTTTACGTATGTGTCCTGCACAACCGAGGACGATGGTATGGTAGTCTAGTAATAGTGTATGTACGTATCTATTCAATCACATTCCTTCAATCCCAATTCCCGTGCCCTGGAAATCCCATGCCTTAGTAAGAGTGTAAACTCACCTTGGTTTGCTCGGTATGTTATTGCTTCTAGGGTTAATTAGATGTAAGTATTTTACGTTCAATTAGAGTTGACAACTTCTTGGTGTTCAATCAACTGTGTGTGGTAACTGATTACAGATTATTAAGACATGATTTGCACAGAACATACAGCAATATTCACAAGATGTAGCAACATATAGTATCGTATCATGCAGTAACACAGAGTTTTGGCTTAACACCACAAGTAATTCAGACTTTTCAATCATTAATAACAGAATTTGCATCATGTATCATCAGTAAAACTCGGGCCATCATGTTTATATCATAAATCAATCAACATACACAACACATACAGGTTCGGACCCTAAACATTAGTAAAAACTCGGGCCCTTAATGATGTGTATAAGAATTCGGACCACACTAATACATGCCAAACTCGGACAAGGGCCTCACTAAACTCGGACACTAGCCCCCCCCCCCCTCAAGAAGAAAAGGTCGGACCAAGGCCTTAGGGCCTAAAACTCGGACTAGGGGTCACAAAAGTCGGACTAAGGGGAGGGTGGGGTTAAAACTCGGACTAGGGCTGCCCATTAAAACTCGGACATACATGCATGATCATCATATAATTCGGACCTACATCTATATAGATAAAACTCAGACCTTTGTATGTTTGTATATGGAACTCGGACATGATAAGTGTTATGAAACTCGGATCCTTTTGTTTAAATGAAAGTCGGACCCCTTGAGTTTATATGAAAAACTCAGACAAGATCCTGATATACATAAACATCGGACCATACAACCTGTTAAAGCTCGGACACTAATACAATCATTAAAAGTCGGACTAACACATTCACAAAGCTCAGACTACAAGCAGTCACGATTGTATCAGTTACGTTCTCTATAATAGTTACGTTCAGCGATCCAAAACCCTAGTTTCATACATTTCCACAATGAAAAATCAACACGACAAACAATATTCATAACATGCATCAACATTATCAAGAAATCGATTGTACAATTACTCACTCATCTTTGTCACAATAATTAGAATCAAATTAAAGCACAGAAGCATCAAATCATAGTTAGGGTTTACAAGTATTTCAATAACCAAGAGTTGATACAATCAAACAATCAATAAACAATAATCAACAAACAATTACCTTGAATGATTCTAGAGAAAGAGGAATCAAGAGTGATGATTATCTTGTGCCAATGATGATGGTGATGATGATTGCTAGAGAAAGTGAATGTACGTGCTTTGGTTTTTGTGAAAATGATTAGTGAAATTGGATTAGGGTTAAGAATCTCTATGATTTCACTAATTACTCTCTACCCCCCTAAGTATCATATTTCACACATGTCACACCCCCCCCAAAATCCACACGCGGAGTACCACCGCTTGGAGGCGTGACATGACCAGGATCAAGCCATCAATCATATCAAACATAGCATTTAATAATAAAAGTAATTAATGTAGTTCATCATGACATGATTGATGTTTCAAAACCAAACATTGTTTATGTAGCGGAAGCATAGTAATGTAATCTCAAAACAGTTTAAGTTCAGATATCGTTCATGATCCAAATCCCACAACGACCTGCTCCTCCCTGTGCAAGCTCCATAAAGTACCTAAGGTCCTGCAAGGCATGCAGCAAAATAATCAACAAACTAGTTGAGCGAGTTCACAGAAAGTAAGTTCGTAACAGTAATGCGTAAGTTCATCTAGTGGGGGCTTCCCATACATGTATATACTATTGGTGAGGGATTCTCACAATTATCCTGAACAATGGGGGATTCCCATTATGGTACTTACTAGACTAGTGCAACCATGTGTTCTTCTTAAACCGAGAACAGGAATACGTACTGGGTCACGTAGGCTTTACGTGACGTGCCCTTCCCCAAGGACAGTGGCACGCGTGGGGGCTACGTAGGCTTTACACAGCGTGTCCTTCCGACCCGGAAGACAGTAGATGGTATTGGGTTACGTAGGCTTTACGTAACGTGTCCTCCCGACCCGGGAGACAAATGGCAAATACTGGGTTACGTAGGCTTTACGTAACGTGTCCTGACTATCCTGAGGACGATGGTCTATAGTCTAGTGAATGCGTAAGTACGAGTAACTCTTTCAATATTGACATATCCAACCCAATTCCCAACCCGGGAATCCCATGCCTTGGCTGTGTGAACTCACCTTGGTTTGCTCGGAAGATACACAAAGAGTACAGGTAGCAAGTAAATGGTCAACCACGTCCTATCACGGTTTATACAAGTCAGGTTTTGACTTCACGTAATGCACGTATAAAACATACAAGTTAACATGTTTCGAGCACTTATAGAACATGGTAACACTTAGCAGTCAAGAGCATAACTTGTGTGTTCTAATCTCGGCCCAACATAACTCGGCCCAATTATATACTACCAAATAACATATCGGCCCAACCAGATAGCAGTCCAATAACATACAGTCATAAGTCCAAATTATTTGGCCCAACAGATTGGGCTCGTGACAGGCAGGGTCCAATACAGTGTACATGCATAACCGGTCTCGAGTCGCAACCAGCGATCTCGAGTCGTAACAGGGGGTTACGAGTCGCAACGAGAGGTTTCGAGTCGCAAGGGGATGGTCTCGGCTCGTCATGGTCTGGTTACGAGCCACAACGGGACTCGCAACCGTAGTTTCGGTTCATGCTGTTGTGGTCTCGAGTCGGGATCATGAGGTCTCGACTCGCAATCTGTGTCTCAACCAAGTGTAACAGTTTTCCTGATTTCAAGCAGATCGGTTACAACATTCAATTGTTACCAAAATTATCATTCTATCAATTAACACAATTCCTATTATCCAACTAGCAAACCATCGATTAAACAGGATTTTTAACACTAGATCCGTATGAACCCTACTTCACAACATCATGAACAATGACAACATTCGTAACACTTAATCATATGATCATCATCAATCAAACCGAAGAACATCATACATGTGAACCCTAACCAAACATGTGAGCCGATTTATGAACATCAACAACAATCATATCCGATTACAGCAATCCGAATCATATCACAGCCGAACATAACAATGGATTAATATTATCATACAATAAACCGAGCATATAACATAACCGTACATGTTAGCCGATTAACAAACATTCAGTTTCATATATCAACAATCCGATTATTATTGCAAAACACATATAAGTCGATTAGCTATAACACCTCAACAAACAACAACAACAACACTTAATCATACTAACCGAATTGGAGAAGGAACAAGGATGATCCGGATGAGAATGATCTTCGGTTGTAAGGGTGTGTGTGCCGTCGGGTTCCAAGCAAACAAGAGAGAGAAGTCGTCTAGGGTTCTTGTGTGTGTTGTGTGTTTGCTAGTTGTGAGAAACAACCCACCACTTTGGGTGTTTGTACGAATAAAAGGAGTGGGCCGGCCCTTGCTTGGGCTGCCCTCGGGCCGTGTGCGAGTGAAGTAGCCCAACATGGGCTTATGCGATTGTTGTGTGTATGTGTTGTGCGGTTCGAGTCAAAAGCATACATACATATAATATACACAATGCACGTAACACATCATATCACTAAATCATATAATTCAGTTCTCACAAGCACGTAACGTACATCAAAGTAAGTCTAAAGTTCGAGTTGTCACATTATCCCCAACTAATTGGAAATTTCGTCCCGAAATTTGGTGTGCACTCACTGAGGAAGCTAGGTAAGTAACATAGTTCACTGGTTTTCCTGGGGTGTCACATCCTCCCCCCGTTGATCTGGAATTTCGTCCCGAAATTCCGAAGTAGTAGCTTCATCCTCAGCAGTGGTTGCATTGGTTTCGAATAACTGGGGGTACTTTTCTGTCATCCTGTCTTCGCGTTCCCAAGTATACTCTGGGCCACGTTTGGAGTTCCAACGTACTCGAACAAGAGGGATTCTCTTGTTTTTGAGGACCTTCACATCCCGGTCCGTGATTTCTACTGGTTCCTCGACGAACTGCAACCGCTCGTCGATAGTGAGTTCTTTGAAAGGAATGATGAGGTTTTCATCTGATAGGCACTTCTTTAAGTTCGATACATGAAAGACATTGTGAACTGCCCCGAGTTCAGCTGGTAGGTTCAACTTGTAGGCTACCTTGCCGATCTTTTCTATGATTTCGAATGGTCCGACGTACCGCGGATTTAGTTTGCCCCGTTTGCCAAAACGAACCACACCCTTCCAGGGTGAGACTTTCAATAATACCCGGTCCCCGACCTGAAATTCCAAAGGCTTTCTACGCTTGTCCGCGTAGGCTTTTTGACGGTCGCGTGCTGCCGCCATGCGTTGTCGTATCTGTGCAATCTTTTCTGTGGCGTCCACTACTATCTCTGGACCCGTAATCTGACTATCCCCCACCTCTGCCCAACAGAGAGGTGACCGGCATTTACGCCCGTACAATGCCTCGAATGGAGCGGCTTGTATGCTGGTGTGATAACTGTTATTATATGAGAACTCCACCAATGGGAGATGCTTTTCCCAGCCGTTGCCGAAGTCTATAACGCATGCCCTAAGCATGTCTTCAAGTCTTTGAATCGTTCGCTTAGACTGCCCATCTGTCTGAGGATGATATGCTGTGCTCATGTCTAACTGTGAGCCGAAAGATTTGTGCATTGCTTGCCATAGTTCCGACGTGAATCGTGCATCGCGATCCGAAATGATGGATGTGGGCACCCCGTGCCTCGAAACAACTTCTCTAAGATAGACGTCTGCGAGAGTGGAGAACTTATCCGTTTCCTTTATAGGTAGGAAGTGTGCAGACTTGGTGAGTCGATCCACGATCACCCATATGGTATCATTCCCACGCTGGGATCTAGGTAGGCCTGTAACGAAATCCATGGAAATTTCTTCCCATTTCCATTGAGGTATCTTAGGCTGCTGAAGTAGGCCCGCTGGTTTCTGGTATTCAACCTTGACTCTCGCACAGGTCAAACACTTGCCAACATAAGTAGCGATGTGGGCCTTCATGCTAGGCCACCAATAAGTGGTTTTAATGTCGTGGTACATTTTGTCCGACCCTGGATGTACCGAGTAGCGAGACTTGTGAGCTTCATCCATTACAAGTTCGCGTAGACCGCCATAAAGTGGGACCCAAATACGCCCCGTTACATAGTAGGCGCCGTCTGCCTTCTGTTCCATTTGCTGTCGTGAGCCGCGTAGGGCTTCGGCCTTAACGTTTTCTGGTTTTAGTGCTTCGATCTGAGCATTTCGTATCTGTGCTGGAAGGCTAGACTGAGTCGTAAGCTGTAGCGCTCGCATGCGCCGAGGTAAAGTGTCTTTCCGACTGAGGGCATCAGCCACAACGTTGGCTTTGCCTGGATGGTACTTGATAGCGCATTCGTAATCGTTCAGTAACTCCACCCATCGTCGTTGACGCATGTTCAAATCCTTCTGCTTAAGGATATGCTCGAGACTCCTGTGATCGGTGTAAATCGTGCACTTGGTACCGTACAGGTAGTGTCGCCATATCTTAAGCGCGAAAACAACAGCTCCCAGCTCTAAATCGTGCGTCGTGTAGTTCCGTTCATGAACCTTGAGTTGGCGAGAGGCGTAGGCAATAACTTTATCCCGCTGCATCAATACACAACCCAGACCCTGTATTGATGCGTCACAATATACCACGAAGTCATCCGTGCCCTCTGGCAGTGAAAGAATAGGTGCGCTGCAAAGCCTATCCTTTAGATACTGAAAAGCAGTTTCCTGCGTGTTGCCCCAACGGTAGGTGACACCCTTCTGTGTCAGTAGTGTAAGTGGTTGCGCGATCTTGGAGAAGTCTTTGATAAACCGTCGATAATAACCTGCCAAACCCAAGAATTGGCGTATTTCCGTTGGCGTACGTGGTGCAGGCCAGTTTCTGATCGAATCTACCTTGGATGGATCGACATGGATCCCATCCTTGTTCACTACATGGCCCAAGAAGTGGACTTCACGAAGCCAGAAGTCGCATTTTGAAAACTTAGCGTACAGCTGTTCCTTCCGAAGGAGTTCCAAAATAAGACGAAGATGCTGCTCGTGCTCCTCCTGACTCTTGGAGTAGATCAGTATGTCGTCGATAAACACAATGATGAACTTGTCAAGATAGGGTTTGCACACTCTGTTCATAAGGTCCATAAACACAGCAGGCGCGTTCGTTAACCCAAACGGCATGACAAGAAACTCGTAGTGACCGTAACGAGTTCTGAATGCGGTTTTGGAGACGTCCTCATCCCGGACTCTCAGCTGATGATACCCTGACCTCAAGTCTATCTTGGAATAGTAACTCGACCCTTGCAACTGGTCGAATAAGTCGTCTATGGGTGGAAGAGGATAACGGTTCTTCACCGTCACCTTGTTGAGTTCACGGTAGTCGATGCACATCCTGAACGTACCGTCTTTCTTTTTCACAAATAGTACTGGAGCTCCCCAAGGCGAAAAGCTTGGACGAATGAAGCCCTTTTCCAAGAGCTCTTGTAGCTGCTTTGACAGTTCCTCCAATTCTGATGGAGCTAGACGATATGGTGCGCGAGCTATGGGTGCTGCTCCTGGAGCGAGCTCGATTTGAAATTCGACCTGACGATGAGGCGGTAAGCCAGGTAAGTCTTCAGGAAACACCTGAGGGTAGTCACGTACAATTGGAATATCCTCCAATTTCTTTTCCTTTGCGGATGCGTCTGTAACGAGTGCCAGAATGGCAGTGTGCCCCTTTCGTAAGCATTTCTGAGCCTTCAAGAAAGAGATGATGCCAACTACAGCACCACTCTTGTCGCCTTGGACTTCAAGTGGTTCTTGATCAAAATGAGGAATACGAATAATCTTCTCACTGCATAAGATTTCTGCCTGGTGTTGGGATAACCAATCCATCCCAATCACGACGTCGAAGCTACCCAAAACTATGGGAATGAGGTCGATAGAGAAAGCTTGACCAGCTAAGATAAGATCACAACCCTGAACTACGTGCGTGGCTTCTAGAATTTTACCGTTAGCTAACTCTACTACATGTTTGGTGGGTAAAAGTGTTGGTGCACGTTTTAGCAGTTGACACATTTTCACAGACATATAGCTTGTATCCGCACCCGAATCAAACAAAACAGTAACGTAAATATTGTCGAGGAGAAACTTACCCATAACTACGTTGGGATCGTTCACTGCGTCGCCTCGACCTAGCACAAAAGCGCGTCCCCTAGCCTCGTTGCCGTTGTTGTTTCCCCCGTTGTTGTTGCCATTGCCCTGATTGTTGTTATTGTTGTTGCGATTCTGGTTCAATTGAGGGCAATCACGCTTGAAATGACCTTCAGCCCCACACTGGAAACATCCCCGGTTTCCACGTTGTGGCTGCTGTTGCTGCTGTGGGTTCTGTGGAGTAGGTTGTTGCGGTTGCTGGTTCTGATTTGCAGGCCGTGGACTCCTACAGTCTTTGGCCTCATTCCCCATTTTGAGACACCTTTGACAACGACCCTTGTTGCATGGGCCGCTATGGTGCCTGTTGCAATTGTGACACTTGGGGTGATATCCCTGATATCTTCCCCGTCTATGACCACCAGAGGATTGCTGACCAGGACTCTGGTAGTGGTCAGTCTTCTGTTGCTGAGCTTGAGACTGAACAGATGCTGAACCTTTACTAGAATCTCCATCCCATTTTCTTTTGCTGTCGCTAGTAGTAGCAGGAGTAGCTGAAGGAGTGACTGTAGCAGTAGCGTTGACACGCTTAGGCAGTTTATTCTGATCCACTGCCTGGTCGGTGATGCGATGAGCGAGGCGTTGAATATCCTGGATGTTATCGAGATTAGCCGAGGTAACATGGCTCTGGATTTCTGGTGCCAACCCCTTGAGATACATCTCAATGCGCTTGTATGGAGGGTCCACCATAGTTGGACACAGAACGGCCAGCTCATTCGACCGTTTAGTATACGCTTCGATCTCTGATCCAACCACTTTCAAATTATACAGCTCGTCTTCCAACTTGTGAATATCTTCACGCGTGCAATACTCACGCTTGATGAGTTCCTTGAAATCGTTCCATGGGGTGGCGTTAGCAGCTGCCAACCCCAGAATTTGCACCTGCGCGTTCCACCAGGTTAGCGCGATTCTTTCCAACGTGCCAGTTGCATACTTGACCTTGCGAGCCTCAGGGCACTCGCACATTTCGAATACTGACTCTAACTTTTCGAACCAGTGGAGGAGTCCCACTGCCCCCTCTATGCCGCTGAAGGTACTTGGACGACAGTCCATGAAGTTCTTAAAGGTGCAAACTTGCTGCGCTGGTTGACCTGCTTGAGCACCTGCAAGTGCCGCAGCAACTTGAGCTTGAACGAGAGCCTCTAGCTGGGCTTGTGTCATGTTAATTCTTCCAGACATGATCTTCATAGTAAAAATAACGTAAATGAGAGTGGTTCGCGAGTAGGGCGATGACAGAAAAGTGTAAGCACGTAGGGATTCTCATGCTATAGTATCATGTGTATCTAAACGTAATGCGAGCAAAGTTCTAAGCAGTTCTAGCAAACAGGCAATAAACATAAACCTTATTACCTAGGATGTTGAGTCTTGCACGTGGAGCGAAGCGTCGTTGTGGATCGTTGAGAGCACTGCACTGGTTATAGTCCGGTTTTAATAAAAACGTTTTCCCATATTAAAACCAAGTTCTCTATAACCAATGGCTCTGATACCAATCTGTCACACCCCCCCCCCCAAAATCCACACGCGGAGTACCACCGCTTGGAGGCGTGACATGACCAGGATCAAGCCATCAATCACATCAAACATAGCATTTAATAATAAAAGTAATTAATGTAGTTCATCATGACATGATTGATGTTTCAAAACCAAATATTGTTTATGTAGCGGAAGCATAGTAATGTAATCTCAAAACAGTTTAAGTTCAGATATCGTTCATGATCCAAATCCCACAACGACCTGCTCCTTCCTGTGCAAGCTCCATAAAGTACCTAAGGTCCTGCAAGGCATGCAGCAAAATAATCAACAAACTAGTTGAGCGAGTTCACAGAAAGTAAGTTCGTAACAGTAATGCGTAAGTTCATCTAGTGGGGGCTTCCCATACATGTATATACTATTGGTGAGGGATTCTCACAATTATCCTGAACAATGGGGGATTCCCATTATGGTACTTACTAGACTAGTGCAACCATGTGTTCTTCTTAAACCGAGAACAGGAATACGTACTGGGTCACGTAGGCTTTACGTGACGTGCCCTTCCCCGAGGACAGTGGTACGCGTGGGGGCTACGTAGGCTTTACGCAGCGTGTCCTTCCGACCCGGAAGACAGTAGATGGTATTGGGTTACGTAGGCTTTACGTAACGTGTCCTCCCGACCCGGGAGACAAATGGCAAATACTGGGTTACGTAGGCTTTACGTAACGTGTCCTGACTATCCTGAGGACGATGGTCTATAGTCTAGTGAATGCGTAAGTACGAGTAACTCTTTCAATATCGACATATCCAACCCAATTCCCAACCCGGGAATCCCATGCCTTGGCTGTGTGAACTCACCTTGGTTTGCTCGGCAGATACACAAAGAGTACAGGTAGCAAGTAAATGGTCAACCACGTCCTATCACGGTTTATACAAGTCAGGTTTTGACTTCACGTAATGCACGTATAAAACATACAAGTTAACATGTTTCGAGCACTTATAGAACATGGTAACACTTAGCAGTCAAGAGCATAACTTGTGTGTTCTAATCTCGGCCCAACATAACCCGGCCCAATTATATAATACCAAATAACATATCGGCCCAACCAGATAGCAGTCCAATAACATACAGTCATAAGTCCAAATTATTTGGCCCAACAGATTGGGCTCGTGACAGGCAAGGTCCAATACAGTGTACATGCATAACCGGTCTCGAGGCGCAACCAGCGATCTCGAGTCGTAACAGGGGGTTACGAGTCACAACGAGAGGTTTCGAGTCGCAAGGGGATGGTCTCGGCTCGTCATGGTCTGGTTACGAGCCGCAACGGGACTCGCAACCGTGGTTTCGGTTCATGCTGTTGTGGTCTCGAGTCGGGATCATGAGGTCTCGACTCGCAATCTGTGTCGCAACCAAGTGTAACAGTTTTCCTGATTTCAAGCAGATCGGTTACAACATTCAATTGTTACCAAAATTATCATTCTATCAATTAACACAATTCCTATTATCCAACTAGCAAACCATCGATTAAACAGGATTTTTAACACTAGATCCGTATGAACCCTACTTCACAACATCATGAACAATGACAACATTCGTAACACTTAATCATATGATCATCATCAATCAAACCGAAGAACATCATACATGTGAACCCTAACCAAACATGTGAGCCGATTTATGAACATCAACAACAATCATATCCGATTACAGCAATCCGAATCATATCACAGCCGAACATAACAATGGATTAATATTATCATACAATAAACCGAGCATATAACATAACCGTACATGTTAGCCGATTAACAAACATTCAGTTTCATATATCAACAATCCGATTATGATTGCAAAACACATATAAGTCGATTAGCTATAACACCTCAACAAACAACAACAACAACACTTAATCATACTAACCGAATTGGAGAAGGAACAAGGATGATCCGGATGAGAATGATCTTCGGTTGTAAGGGTGTGTGTGCCGTCGGGTTCCAAGCAAACAAGAGAGAGAAGTCGTCTAGGGTTCTTGTGTGTGTTGTGTGTTTGCTAGTTGTGAGAAACAACCCACCACTTTGGGTGTTTGTACGAATAAAAGGAGTGGGCCGGCCCTTGCTTGGGCTGCCCTCGGGCCGTGTGCGAGTGAAGTAGCCCAACATGGGCTTGTGCGATTGTTGTGTGTATGTGTTGTGCGGTTCGAGTCAAAAGCATACATACATATAATATACACAATGCACGTAACACATCATATCACTAAATCATATAATTCAGTTCTCACAAGCACGTAACGTACATCAAAGTAAGTCTAAAGTTCGAGTTGTCACATTATTCCCAACTAATTGGAAATTTCGTCCCGAAATTTGGTGTGCACTCACTGAGGAAGCTAGGTAAGTAACATAGTTCACTGGTTTTCCTGGGGTGTCACATCACATGCACACCATCACATAACAATTTCATAGTTTCACCACAAAGTTTATGCCTTTAACAAGTTTATCACAATTAACACATAACCATGCACAATCACACAATACACTTATTGTATCAAAACGTATATAATTCCATGGCAACTAATTGTGCAAATAATTAACTACACCAACAATGAACGTGCAATAAATGCAAAATAGAAATCCTGGAAATTCGAGTTGTCACATCAAATTTTTCCAGCACATCGTTTACGTATTTCGTTTGATGAATGAAGATTCCATCGGGCATCTGCTCCACCTGTAGCCCGAGGAAGAACTTCATCTCCCCCATCGAACTCATCTCAAACTTCTTCTTCATTACTTTCTCAAACTCTTTACACAGCTCGTCATTCGTGGAACCAAAAATGATATCGTCAACGTAAATCTGCACGATCAAAAGATGTCCTGCAACTTCCTTTGTGAACAATGTGCTATCTACTGTCCCTCTGGTGAACCCGTTGGCCAACAGATATTGGGAAAGCGTCTCGTACCAGGCTCTCGGGGCCTGGTGAAGTCCGTAAAGCGCTTTGTCCAGTAGATAGACCTTTTTTTGTGCAGTGGATCAGTGAACCCCGGTGGTTGTCCCATATACACTTCTTCTTTGATCTTGCCGTAAAGGAAGGCAGATTTAACATCCAGCTGGTACACTTTGAAGTCTTTCCATGACTCAAATGCCAGGAAGATTCGGATAGCCTCGAGTCTAGCAACAGGCGCGTAAACCTCATCATAGTCGATGCCTTCTTGCTGACTGAACCCTTGTACCACTAATCGTGCTTTGTTCCGAACCACGACTCCTCTATCATCTCTCTTACATTTGAATACCCACTTTGTTTTGATCAACTTTTGATTTTCTGGCAGATCGACTAATCTCCAAACACCCAGTTTCTCGAACTGTTGCAGCTCTTCCTGCATAGCATTCACTCAGCTATCTTCAGTCAACGCTTCTTTATAAGTCCTGGGCTCGATCTGCGAAATAAAACACTTTAATGAGAATTCTTCCTGTAAGTGTGCAACAGAAGAATAAAAACATGTTAGAGCTCGGTTGATTTGATCTCTGGTTTTGACACCACTTTGCAGGTCACCAATTATTTGCTCTGTGGGATGGTAAGACAGGGTCCGAGGCATAATGGTGTCAGGCACGTTCACTTCCGATTGCAAGTTCAATATATCTTGATCAACGATTTAATCCTCAGCTTCCGTCAAAGTAACATTTGGTTCCTCGTCAAAGGTCAGAGCGGGTTCCGCCTCTGAGTCGTCAGAGTTGTCAAATGTTGGAGTTGGTTCCTCTGGTGGTTCGTGAGCTGTTCCACTTGGTCCGGCTTCATAATTGTGACTACCCTTGGTGGGTGGATAAACTACTAGCGGTCTAGGCACTTGCTCCTGTGACATTGATTGCTGGTACTGGTACAGAAGTTCTAGTTCCTCGTCACTCGGCTGAACCGGTAGTTGAAACGACTCCCAGAGCTTGTTATAATCAAACAGGAATCTTTGTCCGGGAAGTTGTGGTGATGGAGTGTGCTTCTGACAATCCACATGCTGAACTTGTATCACTTTCCCCAGGCACGGTATGAACACCCTCTTCAACGGGCTTGCGTAACCTACAAAGAAACGATCATTTGATTTAGCACCAAATTTGCCATTTTCACCAATAAACGTACATGGAGAACCAAAGGGCGCCAGAAAATCTAGATTCGGCTTGTATCGGTGTAGCAACTCAAAGCATGTCTTTTTGTACTTCTTGACGGTGAGTACGCGATTCAAGGTGTAACAAGCTGCAGCCACTGCTTCGCTCCAGAAGAAGATCGGTAGTTTGGAATCGGCTAACATTGTTCGAGCTGTCTCTATTAGGGTCCAATTCTTTCTTTCAGCAACGCCGTTCTGTTGTGGTGTATATGGGGCACTGAATTCATGAAGAATCCTCTTTTCATTGCAAAACTCGAGCATTTTGTTGTTTTTGAATTCCGTTCCGTTATCACTTCGAATTCTTGACAACTCGAACTTTAGACCTACTTTGTGTAATGTTACGTGCTTATGTGAGCTAGATTATGTGATTTAATGAATGTTATGTTATTATGTGCATTATGTGTGTATGTATGTTATGTGAATGTTACACGAACCGAACCGCACAATATGTATCAATCACACAAGGCCATTGGGCCGTATGGTTTGCACACGGACCAAAAGGGCAACCCATGATTGGGTTCGTGTGACAACTCGAGTTTCTGACTTTCACTTTCGCATTAAATGCGCGTTGACTTTGACTGTTTAGTAGTTGACTTGTTGGATTTGTAATTGTACGCGTTGTGTTTTAATGAAACGTGTTGTCATTGTGCATACATGTAACTACTTGTGGTTGTAAAAGATAATATTGGAATTATTATTTATTACACTTAGTCTAGATCACGAAACATGGCATACTGTTCGAAGGATTCGAAGGACCACGAAAGATATCCTTCGATTCGAAGGATCAGCTTTCGGTTCGAAGGATCTCGAAACATATCCTTCGACCAAGGACCCTATCCTTCGACATCTTTCGGCCCAGCCTTTCTGATGGGCTTGGCCCATTTCTGTGATACGTTTATATACGTGATACATGCAAACCGGCAGTTATTTTTCAAAACCCTAGTGCTATTGTGTGTGTGTGACGGCATATAGCAAACCTACTCTCTGTTCGAAGGATTCCATACCGTAATCCAGATTTCCGGTTAGTGTGATGTTGTTTATGATGCTTTGATTTCATGATTTATAAATTGTCTTGCAATATATTGTTAGTATGTTAATCGGATCTGTTTTGATGATGTTCAATGATGATGTCTTGTGGATTGGCCATGATAACCGGATATGTATGTTGGTATTGCAATATGTCGTTTGCCTGTTAACCGGAATATGTATGTTAATCGGATGTAGGTTAATCGAATTGATCATATTGTAATCGGACATGTTTATGTAATCGGCACCTATGTGTAAATCGGATAGTTTGAATGATTTTGTTATTCAGATTAGGGTTCTTGATAAACATGGGAATCATGCTTGTTTGATCTTGTTGATGCTAATTGATTTGTGAAATTGGTGTTAATTGATAATCAGTTAGGAAAAACTTGGAAACTTTGAGAAAAAAACGTAACTGACATTCCGTAACTGATGTTCATCGAAAGATATTAGTAATCGAAACATAGCTGTGACCGAAAGATACCTGTCCTTCGAAACATAGGTGTTGACCGAAGGATAGCATTGACCGAACCATAGTAGTGTTGACCGAAGGATAACTATGTCGAAACATAGCTGATGTGTCGAAAGATAACCATGAATCGTAAGATGCTAACTGTGTATCGATAGATGTGTCGAAACATATTTGTGATGGTTGTGATAATTGTTAGACCGAAGGATGAGCAATATATCGAAGGATGGGTAAATGTGAATCGAATGATAGTTAATGATTAAATGCGAAATGATACGTGTTGTGCCGTTATGCAAACTGACTGTTATGTGAACATTAAATTGCATGCGTATCATTGTGAACATGAACTGATTTGTTATACGTGCATACGATAGGACGTGATTAATTACTAGTGAGCGCATAACCTAGCATACCGAGCAAACCAAGGTGAGTTCACACAGCCAAGGCATGGGTTCCCAGGGTGGGAATGGGTTGGATGATTACTTGTGCATACTTTGATATTATAACGAACGATTAAACTGTTGATACTTACAAACTGCCTTCGCACACACCCTGGTCGGTAAAGACTATGGTCGCGAACGAACTACTCAACTGCCTTCGCACACACCCTGGTCGGTAAAGACTATGGTCGCGAACGAACTGATTAACCGCCTTCGCACACACCCTGGTCGGTAAAGACTATGGTCGCGAACTATTCGAACATAATCTTCGCACACCTGCCTGGGAGGCCGCGATGGAACTAATCATATGGAACGTAACGATTAAACCATTACTCACACAATACGATATTGAACTTTAAACTGTGAACTCGCTCAACTAGTTTGTTGATTATCTGCTGCATGCCTTGCAGGACCTTAGGTACTATGGAGCTTGCACTGGAGGAGCGGGACGTTGTGGGCAGTGGATTATGAACGCTATGTTTAAACATTTCGAATAATTGAACTTATGGTTTACTTGGGTTATTCACTTATGCTTCCGCTACTGATACTATGTTTGTTTTGAAACATCAATTGTATTGAATGAGGTTTTACGAACTACTTTATTTATGTTATGCAATGTTCAATATGATTGGTGGCTTGATCCTGGTCAGTCACGCTCCCAAGCGGTGATACTCCGCAGGTGGATTTTGGGGGTGTGACAGATTGGTATCAGAGCCATTGGTTATAGAGAACTTGGTTTTAATATGGGAAAACGTTTTTATTAAAACCAGACTATAACCAGAACAGTGCTCTCAACGATCCACAACGACGCTTCGCTCCACGTGCAAGACTCAACTCCCTAGGTAATAAGGTTTATGTTTATTACCTGCTTGCTAGAACTGCATAGAACTTTGCTCGTAGTATGCTTACATTACTTTGCTCACAACTTGTTATTGCTTGAGAACACATACGTGCTTACACTCTTCTGTCATCGCACTATTCGTGAACCATTCTTACTTATGCTACCTTTACTGTTCGATCATGTCTGGACGTGTTGACATGACTCAAGCCCAGTTGACGGCTCTCATTAACGAACAAGTTGCTGCGGCACTTGCAGCCGCACAAGCAGGAGAACGCACACATTCCAGAACATCATGGACTGTCGCTCAAGCACATTCAGTGGCACATTCAAGAACTTCATGTGTGAACGCCCTGAGGCTCGCAGGGGTCAAGTACGCCACTGGTACTTTGGTAGGAATCGCGCTAACCAGGTGGAACGCGCAAGTACAGATACTAGGGTTGGCAGCTGCTAACGCCACCCCCTGGAACGAATTCAAAGAACACATTAAAAGGGAATACTACACGCGTGATGACATCCACAAGTTGGAAGTGGAGCCTTACCATTTGAAAATGACGGGGTCAGAAATCGAAGCTCATACGAAACGATAGAACGAACTGGCCATCTTATGTCCAACCATGGTGGACCCTCCAAACAAGCGTATCGAATTGTACCTCAAGGGTCTAGCCTCAGAGATTCAGAGCCAAGCTACATCGGCTAACCTCGACAAAATCCAAGACATTCAGTGTCTTGCTCATCGCCTCACGGATCAGGCAGTGGAACAGAACAGGCTGCCTAGTTGTATCAGCGCTATTACTACCGCTACCACTTCTGCTACTCCCGCTACTCCTAGTGACAACAAGCGGAAATGGGATGGGTATTCCAGCAAGGGTTCAGCTACCGTTCGGTCTCAAGCACAACAGCAGCGCAAGAATAGTGATCACCAGAGCACAGCAGAAGCTAAGGATTCAGGAGTCCACGACCTGCAAATCGGAATCGCCGGCAGCAACAGCCAGCAGAAATCCTATGCAAAGAAAAGATTGTTCGCATTCCTCATTCGGGTCAAGAACCTCTCGAAGTACAAGGTGACAAAAGTGGTGCTGTGGTTGGCATCATCTCTTACTTGAAGGCGCAGAAATGTTTACGAAAGGGGCATACTGCCATTCTGGCTCTCGTTACAGATGCATCAGCAAAGGAAAAGAAGCTGGAGGATATCCCAGTTGTACGTGACTTCCCTCAGGTGTTTCCTGAAGATTTACCAGGCTTACCGCCTCATCGCCAAGTCGAGTTTCAGATCGAATTGGCACCTGGAGCAGCGCCAATAGCCCGCGCACCATATCGTTTAGCTCCAACCGAACTGGAAGAACTGTCGAAACAGCTGCAAGAGCTCTTGGAAAAGGGCTTTATTCGTCCAAGCTCTTCGCCTTGGGGAGCTCCAGTGTTATTTGTGAAGAAGAAAGACGGTACGTTCAGGATGTGTATCGACTACCGTGAACTCAACAAGGTGACGGTGAAGAACCGTTATCCTCTTCCACGCATAGATGACTTATTCGACCAGTTGCAAGGGTCGTGTTACTATTCCAAGATCGATTTGAGGTCAGGGTATCATCAGCTGAGAGTCCGGGATGAGGACGTCTCCAAAACTGCTTTCAGAACTCGTTATGGTCACTACGAGTTTCTGGTCATGCCATTCGGGCTTACAAACGCGCCTGCAGTCTTCATGGATCTTATGAACAGAGTGTGCAAACCCTATCTCGACAAGTTCGTCATAGTTTTCATCGACGACATTTTGATTTACTCCAAGAGTCAGGAGGAGCATGAGCAGCATCTACGTATTATCTTGGAACTTCTTCGAAAAGAGCAACTGTACGCAAAGTTTTCAAAATGCGACTTCTGGCTTCGTGAAGTCCACTTCTTAGGCCATGTGGTAAACAAGGATGGGATTCATGTCGATCCATCCAAGGTAGATTCGATCCGAAACTGGCCTGCACCGCGTACACCGACAGAAATACGTCAATTCTTGGGTCTGGCAGGTTACTACAGACGGTTTATTAGAGACTTTTCAAAGATCGCGCAACCACTTACGCTACTGACACAGAAGGGTGTTACCTATCGCTGGGGAGAGCCCCAGGAGACTGCTTTTCAGCACCTAAAGGATAGACTTTGCAATGCACCTATCCTCTCATTGCCGGAGGGCACAGACGACTTCGTGGTTTATTGTGATGCATCCATTCGGGGACTGGGATGTGTGTTAATGCAGCGCGACAAGGTTATCGCTTACGCCTCTCGTCAACTCAAGGTTCACGAGCGCAACTACACGACGCACGATTTAGAGCTGGGAGCTGTTGTTTTCGCGCTTAAGATATGGCGACACTACCTGTACGGTACCAGGTGCACGATTTACACCGATCACAGGAGTCTCGAGCATATCCTTAAGCAGAAGGATTTGAATATGCGTCAACGACGATGGGTCGAGTTACTTAACGATTACGAATGCGCTATCAAGTATCATCCAGGCAAAGCCAATGTTGTGGCGGATGCCCTTAGTCGAAAGGACACTTTACCACGGCGCGTGCGAGCGCTACAGCTTACGATTCAGTCTAGCCTTCCTGCTCCGATACGAGCTGCTCAGACAGAAGCCCTGAAGCCCGAAAACGTCAAGGCTGAAGCCTTACGCGGCTCACGACAACAAATGGAACAAAAGGCGGACGGCGCCTACTATGTCACGGGCCGGATTTGGGTCCCTCTCTATGGCGGTTTACGCGAACTCGTAATGGACGAAGCACACAAGTCTCGCTACTCGGTACATCCAGGGTCGGATAAAATGTACCACGACATCAGCACTACATATTGGTGGCCTAGTATGAAGGCCCACATTGCTACGTACGTTGGAAAATGCTTGACCTGTGCGAGAGTCAAGGTCGAATATCAGAAACCAGCTGGCCTACTTCAACAGCCTACGATACCACAGTGGAAATGGGAAGAAATTTCCATGGACTTTGTTACAGGCCTACCGAGATCTCAGCGTGGGAACGACACAATATGGGTGATCGTGGATCGACTCACCAAGTCTGCACACTTCCTGGCTATTAAGGAAACGGATAAGTTCTCCACTCTCGCAGATATCTACCTCAAGGAAGTTGTTTCGAGGCACGGGGTGCCCATTTCTATTATTTCGGATCGGGATGCACGATTCACGTCAGAACTACGGCATGCGATGCACAAAGCGTTTGGCTCACGTTTAGACATGAGCACAGCATATCACCCTCAGACGGATGGGCAGTCTGAGCGAACTATTCAAGACATGCTTCGAGCGTGTGTTATTGATTTCGGCAACGGCTGGGAAAAGCACCTCCCTTTGGTGGAGTTCTCGTACAATAACAGTTACCATACCAGCATTCAAGCCGCTCCATTTGAGGCATTGTACGGACGTAAATGCCGGTCACCTCTCTGTTGGGCAGAGGTGGGGGATAGTCAAATTACGGGTCCAGAGATTGTAGTGGACGCCACAGAAAAGATTGCACAGATACGACAACGCATGGCGGCAGCACGCGACCGTCAGAAAGCCTACGCGGACAAGCGTAGAAAACCATTGGAATTTGAGGTCGGGGACCGGGTTTTATTGAAAGTTTCACCCTGGAAGGGTGTGGTACGTTTTGGCAAACGGGGCAAACTAAATCCGCGGTACGTCGGACCATTCGAAATTACAGAAAAGATTGGCAAGGTAGCCTACAAGTTGAACCTACCAGCTGAACTCGGAGCAGTTCACAATGTCTTTCACATATCGAACTTAAAGAAGTGCCTATCAGATGAAAACCTCATCATTCCTTTTAAGGAACTCACTATCGACGAGCGGTTGCAGTTCGTCGAGGAACCGGTTGAAATCACGGACCGGGATGTTAAGGTCCTCAAACACAAGAGAATCCCTCTTGTTCGAGTTCGTTGGAACTCCCAGCGTGGTCCAGAGTATACCTGGGAACGCGAAGACCAGATAAAAGAAAAGTATCCCCAGTTATTCGAAACCAATGCATCCACTTCTGAGGCTGAAGCTACTACTACTGAATTTCGGGACGAAATTCCAAATCAACGGGGGGATGATGTGACACCCCAGGAAAACCAGTGAACGATGTAACTTACCTAGCTTCCTCAGTGAGTGCGTACCAAATTTCGGGACGAAATTTCTTTTAAGTTGGGGATAATGTGACAACTCGAGTTTCTGACTTTCACTTTCGCATTAAATGCGCGTTGACTTTGACTGTTTAGTAGTTGACTTGTTGGATTTGTAATTGTACGCGTTGTGTTTTAATGAAACGTGTTGTCATTGTGCATACATGTAACTACTTGTGGTTGTAAAAGATAATATTGGAATTATTATTTATTACACTTAGTCTAGATCACGAAACATGGCATACTGTTCGAAGGATTCGAAGGACCACGAAAGATATCCTTCGATTCGAAGGATCAGCTTTCGGTTCGAAGGATCTCGAAACATATCCTTCGACCAAGGACCCTATCCTTCGACATCTTTCGGCCCAGCCTTTCTGATGGGCTTGGCCCATTTCTGTGATACGTTTATATACGTGATACATGCAAACCGGCAGTTATTTTTCAAAACCCTAGTGCTATTGTGTGTGTGTGACGGCATATAGCAAACCTACTCTCTGTTCGAAGGATTCCATACCGTAATCCAGATTTCCGGTTAGTGTGATGTTGTTTATGATGCTTTGATTTCATGATTTATAAATTGTCTTGCAATATATTGTTAGTATGTTAATCGGATCTGTTTTGATGATGTTCAATGATGATGTCTTGTGGATTGGCCATGATAACCGGATATGTATGTTGGTATTGCAATATGTCGTTTGCCTGTTAACCGGAATATGTATGTTAATCGGATGTAGGTTAATCGAATTGATCATATTGTAATCGGACATGTTTATGTAATCGGCACCTATGTGTAAATCGGATAGTTTGAATGATTTTGTTATTCAGATTAGGGTTCTTGATAAACATGGGAATCATGCTTGTTTGATCTTGTTGATGCTAATTGATTTGTGAAATTGGTGTTAATTGATAATCAGTTAGGAAAAACTTGGAAACTTTGAGAAAAAAACGTAACTGACATTCCGTAACTGATGTTCATCGAAAGATATTAGTAATCGAAACATAGCTGTGACCGAAAGATACCTGTCCTTCGAAACATAGGTGTTGACCGAAGGATAGCATTGACCGAACCATAGTAGTGTTGACCGAAGGATAACTATGTCGAAACATAGCTGATGTGTCGAAAGATAACCATGAATCGTAAGATGCTAACTGTGTATCGATAGATGTGTCGAAACATATTTGTGATGGTTGTGATAATTGTTAGACCGAAGGATGAGCAATATATCGAAGGATGGGTAAATGTGAATCGAATGATAGTTAATGATTAAATGCGAAATGATACGTGTTGTGCCGTTATGCAAACTGACTGTTATGTGAACATTAAATTGCATGCGTATCATTGTGAACATGAACTGATTTGTTATACGTGCATACGATAGGACGTGATTAATTACTAGTGAGCGCATAACCTAGCATACCGAGCAAACCAAGGTGAGTTCACACAGCCAAGGCATGGGTTCCCAGGGTGGGAATGGGTTGGATGATTACTTGTGCATACTTTGATATTATAACGAACGATTAAACTGTTGATACTTACAAACTGCCTTCGCACACACCCTGGTCGGTAAAGACTATGGTCGCGAACGAACTACTCAACTGCCTTCGCACACACCCTGGTCGGTAAAGACTATGGTCGCGAACGAACTGATTAACCGCCTTCGCACACACCCTGGTCGGTAAAGACTATGGTCGCGAACTATTCGAACATAATCTTCGCACACCTGCCTGGGAGGCCGCGATGGAACTAATCATATGGAACGTAACGATTAAACCATTACTCACACAATACGATATTGAACTTTAAACTGTGAACTCGCTCAACTAGTTTGTTGATTATCTGCTGCATGCCTTGCAGGACCTTAGGTACTATGGAGCTTGCACTGGAGGAGCGGGACGTTGTGGGCAGTGGATTATGAACGCTATGTTTAAACATTTCGAATAATTGAACTTATGGTTTACTTGGGTTATTCACTTATGCTTCCGCTACTGATACTATGTTTGTTTTGAAACATCAATTGTATTGAATGAGGTTTTACGAACTACTTTATTTATGTTATGCAATGTTCAATATGATTGGTGGCTTGATCCTGGTCAGTCACGCTCCCAAGCGGTGATACTCCGCAGGTGGATTTTGGGGGTGTGACAGTTCGGCCCACCCACCACACACGCATAACACTTAGAGTGTTGTAATCCCCTCATATTTGCAAAAACACTATCACACACAAAACCCTAGTCTCTCTCTCTCTCACTCGCTCAAACCCGACGGCACAAGGCAACCGAAGATCACCCTCCTGTTCGGATCACTTTCTCCTAGTTTGATTCTAATCGGTTAGTGTTTTGTTTATGTTTTATTATTAATAGACGTTATGATTTCATGCTTAGAGTAAACCGATTAGAGTTGTATGATTATAAGCTAGAGCCGATTCGATGTTACCATGTTGATATGCCTTGTCCTCGGATTGATTGTTATGATGATTTTAGATTGAATGTTTGTTAATCGGCTGAAGAGTGTGTTCATATGCGGATGATAGGTGCAATCGTTAAATTATTATGTATTCTAGTAATCGGACCAAATCATACAATTCGATAAGATAATGGATATGTTGTTTATGTTTTGATTAGCTTAGGGTTCATGCGAATTTGATACTTGATTTCCTTGTTTGATCGATAATTGGTGGATTAGAAACTGTTGATTGATTGTGGTAATTTTGGAAACTATCGAATTGGTCAAAAAGAATTAATTGAAATTGTAACTGATTGCTTGATTCACGAGAGTTTGTTAACCGGTCGCACAAGGCATCTTGGTCGCACAAGATGTCCACTCGCACAAATGGATCAGTCACACAAGCTGATCCGATCACACAAGTCCCGGTCGCACAAGATGATTGATATGCATGATCGCACAACATGTTATGGAATCGCACAACATGTTGGGCCACACACACAAACGTACAAACAGTTGTAAGGTTGTTAAGCAGTTGGGCCGATCAGCCCAAATAGGACCGCACAAGGCAACTGGATCGTACAAGCCCTCACGGATCGCACAAGGGTTGATCTTGGTCAAATGTTGGGCCGTAACTATGTTAGGTAGTTATTGTTTTGTTATTGGACCGAGTAAGCCCAAGGCCCAATCGCACAAGGCCGGTACAATCGCACAAGTCACTCACGTATATTAATTGGGCCGAGGTTGTATTATTGGTTTGTTATGTTATTTGGGCCGTATATGTTAGACTGTTTGCTTGTTTGTTGGGCCGGGAATTGTTGGGCTTAGACATTGAATCGCACAAGATGGTTAGGCTCGCACAAGCTCAATGGCCCAACCATCCGAGACGCACAAGTAGTGAATATTATGCTTTGACTGTTTACGTGCTATACGTGTTTGCTATGATTCATACGTGCATTACTTGAACCAAACCTGACTTGTATGGTAACCCTATTAGGACGTGGTTGACCACCCTTAGTTCAAGAACCCCTTTTTGTGTATCTGCCGAGCAACCCAAGGTGAGTTCACACTCTTACCAAGGCATGGGATTCCCGGGGTGTTGGGAATGGGATTAAAAGGATAAGGTTGAATAGATTCATACGGATACCATTACTAGACTACCATACCATCATCCTCGGTTGTGCAGGACACGTACGTAAAACCTACGTATACTTATGCTACTCGCTATCCTCGGTTGTGAAGGATACTCACGTAAAACCTACGTGAACTTATACTCACTACTGCCTCGGTTGTGTCAGGCACTTACGTAAAACCTACGTAAACCCCCACGTACCCTATACTCGGTTGTGAAGGATACTTACGTAAATCCTACGTAAACTTGTACGTATTACTGTTCTCGGTTGTGAAGAACACATATGGTTACGCATAGTCTAGTGGATTAATAACATGGGAAGCCCCCACCAATAGAAACCTATATTGGCCCAGTAGAGCCACTTGATACTCATGAACTTACTGTTACGCATTTACTTTCTGTGAACTCGCTCAACTAGTTGTTGACTCTCTGCTGCATGCCTTGCAGGACCTTAGGTACTAATGGAGCTTGCACAAGGAGGAGCAGGTCGTTGTGGACAAACGGATCGTGATTACTTATTAAACACTTATGACGTTTCAAACATTAATACTTATGTTGGGTTTTACATTAATGCTTCCGCTACATTTACTTATGTTGGTTTTGATAAACACCTTTCGTATTGATGGATAACTTTTACTATTTAATTACATGTTCGATATGATTGGTGGATTGATCCTGGTCATGTCACGCCTCCAAGCGGTGGTACTCCGCGTGTGGATTTTGGGGGGTGTGACAGATTGGTATCAGAGCCATTGGTTATAGAGAACTCGGTTTTAATATGGGAAACGTTTTATTAAAACCAGACTATAACCAGAACAGTGCTCTCAACGATCCACAACGACGCTTCGCTCCACGTGCAAGACTCGACATCCTAGGTAATAAGGTTTATGTTTATTACCTGCATGCTAGAACTATATAGAACTTTGCTCGCATTACGCTTAGATACACATGACTTTATTACATGAGAATACCTACGTGCTTACACTTTTCTGTCATCGCCCTACTCGCGAACCATTCTCACTTACGCTACTTTTACAATGAAGATCATGTCTGGACGAATTAACATGACTCAAGCCCAGCTAGAGGCTCTCGTTCAAGCTCAAGTTGCTGCGACACTTGCAGTTGCTCAAGCAGGTAGTATACCCTGCAGTATAGACTCACACTAGGATCTTTAGATCCTACACTCCTAAACTAGCCCTTGTATTTAAACATTGCCCTATTCGTACACAATAGGTCAACAAGCGCAGCAACTTGTCTGCACTTTCAAGAACTTCATGGACTGTCGTCCAAGTACCTTTAGTGGCACTGAAGGAGCGGTTGGACTCCTCCACTGGTTTGAAAAGCTCGAGTCTGTGTTCGAGATGTGTGAATGCCCTGAGGCTCGCAGGGTGAAATACGCCACTGGCACGCTAGAAGGAATAGCACTAACTTGGTGGAACACCCAAGTTCAGATCTTAGGGTTGGCAGCTGCTAACGCCACACCCTGGAATAATTTCAAGGAACTGATCAAGAGAGAGTACTGCACACGGGAAGACATTCATAAGTTGGAAGATGAGTTGTACCATCTGAAGATGACTGGATCGGAAATCTAAGCTTACACCAAAAGGTCAAACGAACTGGCCGTGCTGTGTCCAACTATGGTGGACCCTCCAATTAAGCGCATTGAGTTGTATCTCAAAGGGTTGGCGCCAGAGATCCAGAGCCATGTTACTTCGGCTAATCTTGATAACATCCAGGATATTCAACGCCTCGCTCACCGCATCACAGACCAGGCAGTGGATCAGAACAAACTGCCTAAACGTATCAGCGCTACTGCTACCGCTACTACTTCAGCTACTCCTACTACTCCCAGTGACAGCAAGAGAAAATGGGATGGGGATTCCAGCAAGGTATCAGCTTCAGTTCAGTCTGAGGCCCAGCAGCGGAAGACTGACAGTTATCAGAGTCCCAGCCAGCACTCTTCAGGTAGCCACAGGCAGGGCGGATATCGAGGGAACCTCCCAAAGTGTAACAATTGCAACAGACACCACGGTGGCCAGTGTAACAAGCGTCGCTGTCAAAGATGCCTCAAGATGGGTCATGAGGCTAAGGATTGTAGAAGCCCTCGGCCTGCAAACCAGAATCAGCAGCAGCCACCAGCACAGCAGAATCAGCAGCAGGGCAACAAAGGATGTTTTCAGTGTGGGGCAGAAGGTCACTTCAAAAGGCACTGTCCTCAGCTAAACAGGAACCAGAACAACAATCACAACAATCAGGGTAATGGCAACAACAACAACAACGGGGGAAACAACAACGGCAACGAGGCAAGGGGTCGTGCGTTTGTGTTGGGGCAGGGTGATGCCAGGAACGATCCCAACGTCGTTATGGGTAAGTTTCTTCTCGACAACATTTATGTTACTGCTTTGTTTGATTCGGGTGCGGATACAAGTTACATGTCTTTGAAAATGAGTAAATTGTTAAAACGTACATCAACACCCCTAACCACCAAACACGTCGTAGAACTAGCTAATGGTAAGAGTTCAGAAGCCATGCAAATAGTCAGGGGTTGTAGTATCGTCTTAGCCGGTCAAACATTCTCGATCGACCTTATTCCCATAGTCTTGGGAAGTTTTGATATCGTTATTGGGATGGATTGGTTATCCCAACATCAGGCAGAGATCTTATGCAGTGAGAAGATCATTCGTATTCCACGTTCTGGTCAAGAACCTCTCGAAGTCCAAGGCGACAAGAGTGGTGCTGTGGTTGGCATCATCTCTTTCTTGAAGGCTCAGAAGTGTCTGCGGAAGGGTCACACCGCAATCTTGGCACTCGTTTCAGATGCATCAGTGAAGGAAAAGAAACTGGAGGATATCCCAGTTGTACGCGACTACCCTCAGGTGTTTCCTGAAGACTTACCTGGCTTACCGCCTCATCGTCAGGTCGAATTTCAAATCGAGCTCGCTCCAGGAGCAGCACCCATAGCTCGCGCACCATATCGTCTAGCTCCATCAGAATTAGAGGAACTGTCAAAGCAGCTACAAGAGCTCTTGGAAAAGGGCTTCATTCATCCAAGCTCTTCGCCTTGGGGAGCTCCAGTGTTATTCGTGAGAAAGAAAGACGGTATGTTCAGAATGTGCATCGACTACCGTGAACTGAACAAGGTGACGGTAAAGAACCGTTATCCTCTTCCACGCATAGACGACTTATTCGACCAGTTGCAAGGGTCGTGTTACTACTCCAAGATAGAACTACGGTCAGGGTATCATCAGCTGAGAGTCCGGGATGAGGACGTCTCCAAAACCGCATTCAGAACTCGTTATGGCCACTACGAGTTTCTTGTCATGCCGTTCGGGTGAACGAACGCACCTGCCGTATTTATGGACCTTATGAACAGGGTGTGCAAACCCTATCTTGACAAGTTCGTCATTGTCTTCATCGACGACATTCTGATCTACTCCAAGAGTCAGGAGGAACACGAGCAGCATCTACGCCTTATTTTGGAACTCCTACGGAAGGAACAGCTGTACGCTAAGTTTTCGAAATGCGACTTCTGGCTTCGTGAAGTCCACTTTCTAGGCCACGTAGTGAACAAGGATGGGATCCATGTCGACCCATCCAAGGTAGACTCAATCAGAAACTGGCCTGCACCACGTACGCCAACGGAAATACGCCAATTCTTGGGTTTGGCGGTTTACTACAGACGGTTTATTAAAGACTTTTCAAAGATTGCTCAGCCGCTTACACTACTGACACAGAAGGGTGTCACCTACCGTTGGGGCAACACGCAGGAAACTGCTTTTCAGCACTTAAAGGATAGACTTTGCAGTGCACCTATCCTCTCATTGCCAAAGGGCACGGACGATTTTGTAATATACTGTGATGCATCCATCCAGGGTTTGGGATGTGTATCGATGCAGCGGGATAAGGTTATTGCTTACGCTTCACGTCAACTCAAGGTTCACGAACGGAACTACACGACGCACGATTTAGAGCTGGGAGCTGTTGTTTTCGCACTCAAGATATGGCGACACTACCTGTACGGTACCAAGTGCACAATTTACACCGATCACAGGAGTCTCGAGCATATCTTCAGGCAGAAGGAATTGAACATGCGTCAACGACGATGGGTTGAGCTACTTAACGATTACGAATGCGCCATCAAGTACCATCATGGCAAAGCCAATGTTGTGGCTGACGCTCTCAGTCAGAAAGACACTTTGCCACGGCGTGTGCGAGCGCTACAGCTTACGATTCAGTCTAGCCTTCCTGCACAGATACGAGATGCACAGGCAGAGGCATTGAAACCAGAAAACGTCAGGGCTGAAGCCCTACGCGGCTCAAGGTAACGACTAGAACAGAAGGTAGACGGCGCCTACTATGTAACGGGGCGTATTTGGGTCCCACTTTATGGCGGTCTACGCGAGCTGGTAATGGATGAAGCTCACAAGTCTCGCTACTCGGTACATCCATGGTCGGACAAAATGTACCACGACATCAGAACTACTTATTGGTGGCCTAGCATGAAGGCCCACATCGCTACTTACGTTGGCAAGTGCTTGACCTGTGCGAGAGTCAAGGTGGAATACCAGAAACCAGCGGGCCTACTTCAGCAACCCACGATACCGCAATGGAAATGGGAAGAAATTTCCATGGATTTCGTTACAGGCCTACCTAGATCCCAGCGTGGGAATGATACCATATGGGTGATCGTGGATCGACTCACAAAGTCTGCACACTTCCTGGCTATAAAGGAAACGGATAAGTTCTCCACTCTCGCAGACGTCTATCTTAAAGAAGTTGTTTCGAGGCACGGAGTGCCCACTTCCATCATTTCGGATCGGGATGCCCGATTCACCTCAGAACTATGGCAAGCGATGCACAAATCTTTTGGCTCACGGTTAGACATGAGCACAGCATATCATCCTCAGACGGATGGGCAGTCTGAGCGAACGATCCAAACTCTTGAAGACATGCTTCGGGCATGTGTTATTGACTTCGGCAACGGCTGGGAAAAGCACCTCCCTTTGGTGGAGTTCTCGTACAATAACAGTTATCACACCAGCATACAAGCCGCTCCATTCGAGGCATTGTACGGACGAAAATGCCGGTCACCTCTCTGTTGGGCAGAGGTGGGGGATAGTCAGATCACGAGTCCAGAGATCGTAGTGGACGCCACAGAAAAGATTGCACAAATATGACAACGCATGGCGGCAGCACGCGACCGTCAGAAATCATACGCGGATAAGCGTAGGAAACCGTTGGAATTTCAGGTTGGGGACCGGGTCTTACTCAAAGTCTCACCCTGGAAGGGTGTGGTTCGTTTTGGTAAACGGGGCAAACTCAATCCGCGGTATGTCGGACCATTCGAGATCATAGAGAAAATAGGCAAAGTAGCCTACAAGCTAAATCTACCAGCTGAACTCATAGTTCCTTTCAAGGAACTCACCATCGACGAGCGGTTGCAGTTCGTCGAAGAGCCAGTTGAAATCACAGACCGGGATGTTAAGGTCCTCAAAAACAAGAGAATCCCTCTTGTTCGAGTTCGTTGGAACTCCCGTCGTGGCCCAGAGTACACCTGGGAACGCGAAGACGAGATGACAGAAAAGTACCCCCAGTTATTCAGAACCAATGCAACCACTACTGAGGCTGAAGCTACTACTGCGGAATTTCGGGACGAAATTCCAGATCAACGGGGGGAGGATGTGACACCCCAGGAAAACCAGTGAACAATATAACTTATCTAGCTTCCTCAGTGAGTGCATACCAAATTTCGGGACGAAATTTCTTTTTAGTTGGGGATAATGTGACAACTCGAACTTTAGACCTACTTTGTGTAATGTTACGTGCTTATGTGAGCTAGATTATGTGATTTAATGAATATTATGTTATTATGTGCATTATGTGTGTATGTATGTTATGTGAATGTTACACGAACCGAACCACACAATATGTATCAATCACACAAGGCCATTGGGCCGTATGGTTTGCACACGGACCAAAAGGGCAACCCATGATTGGGTTCGGCCCACCCACCTCACACGCATAACACTTAGAGTGTTGTAATCCCCTCATATTTGCAAAAACACTATCACACACAAAACCCTAGTCTCTCTCTCTCTCTCACTCGCTCAAACCCGACGGCACAAGGCCACCGAAGATCACCCTCCTGTTCGGATCACTTTCTCCTAGTTTGATTCTAATCGGTTAGTGTTTTGTTTATGTTTTATTATTAATAGACGTTATGATTTCATGCTTAGAGTAAACCGATTAGAGTTGTATGATTATAAGCTAGAGCCGATTCGATGTTACCATGTTGATATGCCTTGTCCTCGGATTGATTGTTATGATGATTTTAGATTAAATGTTTGTTAATCGGCTGAAGAGTGTGTTCATATGCGGATGATAGGTGCAATCGTTAAATTATTATGTATTCTAGTAATCTGACCAAATCATACAATTCGATAAGATAATGGATATGTTGTTTATGTTTTGATTAGCTTAGGGTTCATGTGAATTTGATACTTGATTTCCTTGTTTGATCGATAATTGGTGGATTAGAAACTGTTGATTGATTGTGGTAATTTTGGAAACTATCGAATTGGTCAAAAAGAATTAATTGAAATTGTAACTGATTGCTTGATTCACGAGAGTTTGTTAACCGGTCGCACAAGGCATCTTGGTCGCACAAGATGTCCACTCGCACAAATGGATCAGTCACACAAGCTGATCCGATCACACAAGTCCCGGTCGCACAAGATGATTGATATGCATGATCGCACAACATGTTATGGAATCGCACAACATGTTGGGCCACACACACAAACGTACAAACGGTTGTAAGGTTGTTAAGCAGTTGGGCCGATCAGCCCAAATAGGACCGCACAAGGCAACTGGATCGTACAAGCCCTCACGTATCGCACAAGGGTTGATCTTGGTCAAATGTTGGGCCGTAACTATGTTAGGTAGTTATTGTTTTATTATTGGACCGAGTAAGCCCAAGGCCCAATCGCACAAGACCGGTACAATCGCACAAGTCACTCACGTATATTAATTGGGCCGAGGTTGTATTATTGGTTTGTTATGTTATTTGGGCCGTATATGTTAGACTGTTTGCTTGTTTGTTGGGCCGGGAATTGTTGGGCTTAGACATTGAATCGCACAAGATGGTTGGGCTCGCTCAAGCTCAATGGCCCAACCATCCGAGACGCACAAGTGGTGAATATTATGCTTTGACTGTTTACGTGCTATACGTGTTTGCTATGATTCATACGTGCATTACTTGAACCAAACCTGACTTGTATGGTAACCCTGTTAGGACGTGGTTGACCACCCTTAGTTCAAGAACCCCTTTTTGTGTATCTGCCGAGCAACCCAAGGTGAGTTCACACTCTTACCAAGGCATGGGATTCCCGGGGTGTTGGGAATGGGATTAAAAGGATAAGGTTGAATAGATTCATACGGATACCATTACTAGACTACCATACCATCGTCCTCGGTTGTGCAGGACACGTACGTAAAACCTACGTATACTTATGCTACTCGCTATCCTCGGTTGTGAAGGATACTCACGTAAAACCTACGTGAACTTATACTCACTACTGCCTCGGTTGTGTCAGGCACTTAGTAAAACCTACGTAAACCCCCACGTACCCTATCCTCGGTTGTGAAGGATACTTACGTAAATCCTACGTAAACTTGTACGTATTACTGTTCTCAGTTGTGAAGAACACATATGGTTACGCATAGTCTAGTGGATTAATAACATGGGAAGCCCCCACCAATAGAAACCTATATTGGCCCAGTAGAGCCACTTGATACTCATGAACTTACTGTTACGTATTTACTTTCTGTGAACTCGCTCAACTAGTTGTTGACTCTCTGCTGCATGCCTTGCACGACCTTAGGTACTAATGGAGCTTGCACAAGGAGGAGCAGGTCGTTGTGGACAAACGGATCGTGATTACTTATTAAACACTTATGACGTTTCAAACATTAATACTTATGTTGGGTTTTACATTAATGCTTCCGCTACATTTACTTATGTTGGTTTTGATAAACACCTTTCGTATTGATGGATAACTTTTACTATTTAATTACATGTTCAATATGATTGGTGGCTTGATCCTGGTCGTGTCACGCCTCCAAGCGGTGGTACTCCGCGTGTGGATTTTGGGGGGTGTGACAAAATTGGCAGCTTATACAGCGTCTCCATCTTCTTGAACAATACCATCAGCGACTCAAACGTCTGATCCTTTCTTTCCAAGCACACGACCCACGAGAATCTTGTAAAGTCATCAGTCACTACCAAGCAGTACATATCTCCACTGATGCTCTTTACATTGACTGGCCCGAAAAGATCCATGTGTAATCTCTCAAGCGGTAATCTGATCGAATTAAGTATCTTCGATGGGTTTGACTTCCGAGTCTGCTTTCCCTTTTTACAAGCTACACAATCATCATTCAAATGAAATTTTTTTAAGTTTACACCTTCAACCAGATCATTGTGCACTAGAAAATTCATTTTACGAACATGAATGTGGCCCATCTTACGATGCCACATAATTGATTCTTTTTCTGTTGCTTTTGCTTTTGACACAAAACATTGTTTTTGATGATTTGTTGGTGTTGCGACACTCATATCAAGAATATACAAGTCATTCTCCCGTGGAGCGCGCAACAACACCATCTCATCAGGGATTTTAAACCCCGGTTTTAAAACCAAACATTCGTTTTTTGTGAAATGTACAGTGAACGATTTATCACATATTTGAGAAATGCTAAGTAAATTGTTTTCCAACTCTATGATATAGTTCACTTTCTCAAATGAGATAACACCGTTTGTTAGTGTTCCCTGACCAACAATTCTTCCGCCTTGATTTCCGACGAAGCCCACATAACCTCCATTTATTGATTTGACATCGTAAAGTAGAGCTAGCATCCCTGTCATGTGCCTCGATGCACCACTGTCCATAATCCACTTTGAAATGATCGACCTGGGCAGCCCCTGCACACATCATATCAAATTATTCAAACAATGACGCCCATGACTTATTGACCTCAGAAACAGTGCCAAACACTACATCACACTTCTCATCAGTTTTAGGAAAGTTAAACGTGACATTTGGAACATCATTTTTCACAATTTGTTTTACTTTGTTGTTAATCGGGGGAAACTCTGCAAGATTTTTGTCAAGTTCAAATTCAAACTCAACAAAATCATCTTTTAACACCTCTGTTTCATTTTTCAAAACATTTTCCATTTTCTTCACCTCGACTGATGGTTTCGACTTCACAACCCATGATTGGTTTTCAAAAATTTTTGTTTTCGGATAAATTTTTGAAGCCTTGTGAGACTTGGAAGATTCGCCAACCTCGAAGGTCAATTTTGGCTTATCCTCGGACTTCAAAGATTCACCTCTCTTTAAGATGCGAATCGGGGAAACCATTGGTTTTTTACCTTTTGTATCAATTGGTGATTTTGGTCGAGGTTTTTGAACAACTGGTTTTACAAAAACGGGTTTTTCAATCACTTTCTTGCATTGTTTTGCCATGTGCCCGATTTCATTGCAGCGATAACAAACTCTTTTGTCATATTCGACAAAAGTTGACTTAAAAGTCTCCTCTTTCAATTTCTTTGCTGCATTGAAATCGTCAATGGCCTTTTGACTAAATATGTAGTCCTTTTCATCATCTACACTCGGTCCAGCAACAAAGATATCATTCATTTTCTCTTTTGGCTTAACTACCTGCTTAGCTATCTTTTTCTCAAAACCAATCCCTTTGTTTTTAAAATTGTTTTTCTTGTTATTACCCTTACCTTCCCACTCTTTCTTTCCCGAGCTGGTAGGACGTGATGTAACAAAAGATTTTTTCGGTTTTGAAAAAAATTCTTTGTTGTTAACCTCATCAATGTTCATTTCAACCAAGTTGAAAACTTTATCAACATTCTCAATCTTCACGTTCTGAAGAGGATACTCGAAATCAGAGTAAAGTTTGTCAGTTCCAATCATAGTGTAGACCACCATAATCGGATCATCATTCGCACCTCTGTCTGATTTCGGTATGAAACGGTCCAAGAAATTATCCTCTTCTTCAGATTCAGTAACAGATTTCTCATATTGAGACTTCTCAGAGTTATCACTCTCTTCATCTAACACATGATCGACAACGGTTTTGATGACCTGTGATTCGTTGTCTGTGTCGGATGCAGAGAATGTAACATCAATGCTCTCAGGCAAATCATCCTCAATTTATCTCAACTTGAGGTTTAAAGCAGCTTCCACCCCATCTGGATACTTTTGTGTATAATGATTCCACATTGGTGGTGGAACGTTGTTTAAGACTGGTTTAGCATGTGGCTGCTGTGGAACAATTTGTTCAAGAACATAGGACGAAGCCACATAACTCATCAATTTCTTTTCAATTCGCTCATTTTCAATTTTAGTCATTTCAAGCTCTTTCTTTAATGAAGCGATCGTGTCAAGATGAAAATTAACCTCAACTTGTTTGTCAAAAAGTGTTGCTTTTACCAATTTTGTTGCTTTGTCATTTTCAACACTCTCTTTTTGGATCATTTTAATTGACCTAGCTAGAGTATCATAAGCCTCTTTGTCTTGTCCAAGATCAAATTTTAGCATATATGCATGATGTTTCAATTCCTGAAACTTAGTGTCTTTCTCAAGACACCCCATGCACGGTTGTAAACACTTTTGGCATGGTGTTTTAGGGATTGAATCGACTTTCTCAACAACCTATTCATCACAATCAATTTTACCAACATTTTCAACTCGGACTCAGACACTTTGACCTCCTCAACTCCAGACTCCTGATCTGACTCCTGGTTGACTGACACGGTACTGACAGACTCTGACTTCTCGAGTTCTGAGTCTACCTCTTTCAGCTGTCAGCGATATCTTTCAATGTGTCTCCGGTCAACTCTTGTGTCACGTCTATCATTTCTTCGACAAATTCTTTCTTTTCTTCGTATCTTGGACACAATCCACTCGTCGGTTCTTCGAAAAATCTTGCAAAAGATTCAAAAAATTTAGGAGGCATTATTGATTTCATAGAACTTGCCAATACCTCCTGTTCTGACTGGTAATAGTAAACTTCTGCAGTGATTTCTTCAATGTCAACCACATTCTCAACTGGAACTTCTTCAACAACTAACTCAGGTTCAACCACCATCTCCGGTTCTTCAACTATTTATGCCATCATGGCTTGCCCATCACTTCCAGGGATGTATTTATCCCAGCTAAACCCTTCGGCTACTTTTTCATCATCTTGATTCACGATAAGAGCCTTTTCTGGTTTGTTCTCGATCTGTGGTCTCTGAATAGCAGGTTGTTGGTTAGGCCGATGGTAGATTGCCTACCTGTAATAATCATTTGTGAACGGGTTCTGATGGTTATTCACTTCTCGGTTTGGGCATTCTCTCTTGAAATGACCACGTTCTTTGCATTTGAAGCAGGTAACTTTTGATTTGTCGAAACCTAACTTCTGATCAAGACCAGACAGACTGTTTCTGCCTGTGATCTCCATAAAGCGCTGTGCCCTCCTAACCAGACTTGTCATGCACCATTTTATATCAATCAATTCAAGCTCCTCCGGGTCGATCTGATCGTAATCCACTTTTGTCATATCCGGATTTCCGATCCTACCCACCACTAAACCTTCATACGCCTCTAATGCAATGTGTTGTTTCGCGGCTGTTTCAGTAATTTCATTCCCATTCTTAATATTCACTGCAATGTTGCATTGCACTCCAGAAACATAAGCCTGGTTGTTGGAACTTGTAGAGCTTTGAGGTGAAGTCTGCTCTAGAGCTTTGAAGTTTGGTTCATAGTTCACGAACGGTGATGGCTTGTTTGATTATGGAGTGTTTGTAGAAGCACTTGAGGTAGTATCAGCACTAAAACCCGTCTGTATCTTCGGACTTTGATTGGTTGCAATAGGAGTGCTTCCTTTATAGTACAGAGATACATCTTGTTGCACATTCGTTGAATTCATCTTTTTGATCTTCAACAATTCCAACTCATGAGCTTCTATCTTTTCGATGAATGAGCTGAGTGTCACACCCCCAAAATCCACCTGCGGAGTATCACCGCTTGGGAGCGTGACTGACCAGGATCAAGCCACCAATCATATTGAACATGTAATTAAATAGTAAAAGTTATCCATCAATACGAAAGGTGTTTGTCAAAACCAACAAAAGTAAATATAGCGGAAGCATTAATGTAGAAACCCAACATAGGTGTTAATGTATGAAAAGCAATAAGTGTTTGTTCACGATCCAATCCCCACAACGACCTGCTCCTCCCTGTGCAAGCTCCATAATGTACCTAAGGTCCTGCAAGGCATGCAACAGAGAGTCAACAACTAGTTGAGCGAGTTCACAGAAAGTAAATGCGTAATAGTAAGTTCGTGAATATCAGGTGGCTCTACTGGGCCGTTAGTACATTCTATTGACTAGACTATTCATAACCATAAGTGTTCTTCACAATCCGAGAACAGTAGTAGGTATAAGTTCACGCAGGTTTTACGTGAGTATCCTTCACATCCGAGGATAGTATTGAGTATAAGTATCCTTCACATCCGAGGATAGTGATCGGTATATGTATCCTTCCCAACCGAGGATAGTGATCAGTATAAGTATCCTTCACAACCGAGGATAGTGATCAGTATAGGTATCCTTCACAACCGAGGATAGTGATCAGTCTGAGTATCCTTCACATCCGAGGATAGTAATATGTATAAGTATCCTTCACATCCGAGGATAGTAATATGGTAGTCTAGTCATAGTGTCAGTACGAATCTATTCAACTTTATCCTTATCAATCCCATTCCCAACACTCCGGGAATCCCATGCCTTGGTAAGAGTGTGAACTCACCTTGGGTTGCTCGGTAGATACACAAAGAAAAGAGTTCTTGAACTAAGGTTGGTCAACACGTCCTAACAGGGTTATCATACAAGTCAGGTTTGGTTCAAGTAACGCACGTATGTATCACATAAGTTAACACGTTGCAAGCATGCAAGGATCATGGTAAACACGTAACAGTCAAACATAACATTCTCAACTTGTGCGACCCGGATGGTTGGGCCATTGAGCTTGTGCGAGCCCAACCACCTTGTGTGATCTTAAGTGTTTAAGCCCAACAAATCCCCGGCCCAACGTATAAGTGAACCATCTAACCTATCCGGCCCAAACAAATAACATAAGCGACTTGTGCGCTTCATACAGGTGGTGCGATTAGGATTGGGCTTGAGGCCCAAATCGGTTAAACAATAATACCATTGTGCGGCTGGACATGTCTTGTGCGACTGGACATGTCTTGTGCGACCAGATCAGTTTGTGCGACTGATCTGCTTGTGCGAGTGGGGTCTTGGGCGGTCCAGCCCAATAACAATACAGTTCAACAGGATATATGTATACGACCCAATTCAATAAACGTACAACAATCTTGTGCGACAGAACTTGTGCGATCAAGCCAACAACTTGTGCGATTAGTCCCTTATAGGTCTCGTGTGGTTCATGCAAGGCTTGTGCGATTGGTTTAAACTTTCTGAAAATCGTTCCCATAATCGTGCTTATCAGTTACAATCTTAATCAATTTTGTTTGACCAACTCATAGTTTCCATTTTAACGAACACAACTAACAGTTTCTCAATCAACCCATATTCAATCAAACATGGAATTTTATTTCAAATTCATATGAACCCTATGTGATTATAACATGAACAATATTCAACATTTAACATATAGCATGCATCATGAATCATTAACATTCATTCGATCAACACTTATACTAGGCCGATTGGATTCATTCAATCATATTCATCACGGCAATCAATTCGAAGACAAAGCATACAACATATCATTAATTTAACAGTCATTATCAATCGATTCTAGCTTATCCTCGTGCAACACCATTTACAAACATCACATACGGTTCCTGGCATATCATTACTAATGTAACCCTAATCGGTTTAGTCTATGCAAAGAATCATATCATAGAACAAGCATATATGTAAACAACACATTAGGTATCAATCACTATGGAAGCAACAAGGGTAATTACTAACCGGTTAGAATCCAACGAAAGTAGAGTGATCCGAAAACAAGCAATCTTCGGTGAGGAGGGTATTGTTGCCGTCGAGACCGAGAGAAAGAGGTAGAGATTAGGGTTTGGTATGTGTGAAGTGTTATGCCAATTGTGAGAATGTTACCAACATCCCAAAGTGTTAATCGGCTAGGAGAAGTGGGCTGAACCCACTTGGGCTGCCCTAAGGGTCCGCGTACAAGGATAAGCCCAAATGGCTTGTGCGCTAAAGGAATGGTTGTGCGGTTTGGGCTCGATTAGCATACATACACATAATACACAAAGCACATAACAACATAACGCTCAATAAATAAGGTTAGCATTTAATCATAAAACGTTCACATACGTTACACAAAGTTGGTCTAAAGTTCGAGTTGTCACACTGAGATTCAAATTCACGAAATCAGAATTATTCTTCAACATCATTAAGTATGTTCCCCATTCATTATAAGGTAATGCGTCAGACAACTTATCGATCCACTCTTCGTTTGTCTTTGTAATCTCTAATCTTTTCATTTCTACCACAAGATGACAATAACGTTCAATCAACTGCTTCATTGTTTCACCCTTCATCCCGGTAAAAAATTCAAACTCTTTCTTGATTAAGGCTTTCTTGCTTTTGATCATAGATACGCTGCCTTGGAACTTCAACTTTAAAGCTTGCCACATCGACTGCGAGTTGTCATCATGTTGCAATAACACAAGAATATCTTCTTTGATGGCCTGTTGGAGAGTACTGACCATCTTCTTCTCAGCCTTAAACTCATTATGTTCAGTGTCTGTCAAACTTCCAATGCCTTTCTCTAAGCCCAATCCATCAACCGGTGGTACATATTTTTTCTCTATTTTCATCCAACATTCAAAATGGTTGGCTTGGACCCAATTCTTGAATTGACCTGACCATCCGGCATACTCATCCAAGTTCATAAGCTTTGGCGGCTTCTGCATTGTTCCTAGCTCGTTTTCCATGTTGACATTTTGCACAATGCTCGCTGGACTTTGTGTTGCCGTCATGCCACTTCCCGCGAAAAGGTTGTAAAAATCTTGATTTTCCATTTTAGGTGACAATTACTGAAAAATTTTTAACTTTTTGAATAACAAGTGACTTTTACTGAAAAACTTTCTACACTGACTGAATTCCTAATGAGATAACACGAACGAAATGGACTTAACCCCTCAAACCATGTTTTTACACTAAAATTGATTTTCAAGCGGAATCTGTCTTTAGAATTTCAAGCGAAATCACAGCTATAAATTTCAAGCGGAATCTGAAGTAATACTTTGGAGCGGAATCAACTTGGTAATTCAAGCGGAATCACCCCTGGAGCGGAATCACGAATACACCTCAAGCGGAACCACTAAACCTCAAGCGGAATCACTGATTCCACTTCAAATCCTCGAGCAGAATTAGAATATTATGCACAAACACTTGATTTCGCTTGAAATTCAAGCGTAATCACCAAATCCTTCGTTCGAGCGGAATCTAGTTCTAAGCCATTTTTAACCACTTTTAAGCTGTATTTTAGTCTGAAACTCTCGAGGGTTTGTTAAATGCCAATTTTACACAATATGTCAAAAATTCAGTCCATTTTGTCCGTGGCAATGTCCAGAAACTCAAAAAGTGTAGTAAAAAAGCTATGATTCAGGTATTTTAGCTCATAACTGGCTCTGATACCAATTGTAGGACCGTTATTGACGATCGAATGAGTCAATCAGAGCAGAAATACCACTGTTTATGTGGCGGAAACGCACAAACAGCATGAATCAAAGAGAATGGAGTAGAATAAGATAGAATATCACTTTAAACGCAGTTTCTCATTAATTCTTCACAGAAAATGCCGGCAGCGGTTCGGCTACAACTTGGGCATTTGGTACCAAATGAGAAACTAACAACAACTATATATGGTGGGGCTGATTCCGCTCCAAATGACATCTTGTCATTTCGGGCGGAATCACCAACTTGTGACTTCGCTCCAAATGACAAAATGTCATTTCGAGCGGAATCAACACCTAACAACATAAAACTTACAAAATGACCCCTATACTATACATAATTGACATATTTGACCCCTAGATCCTATATAAACATGATTAACACTAAGACGTAGGCTTTAGACATTCGTGCACCAACATAGGACACCCCCAAAAGTATAGTAACAGGATCAAAAGTTAGTGATCTGGTGACAGAACACACTATGTGTTAAGTTGGGGGTGGCGGGAGTCAAAGTGTAGTTGGGGGTGACAGTGGCCAATGACCAACAGTTAAGGGTGATAAAATCCAATAACCCATAATTTAATCCTTACAGAGTTTCTTGAACCGATCTGGACAATCAGCATGAAACAAAGACATTATTTAATGACAAATATAGAAGAGACCTTGAATCAAATAAAACAAAGATTCTAACGCGAATACAAACTAAACGTATAACACAAAATCTGAATCTGAATCTAAATCCTAATCGAACCGATATTGAGACGGAGGTGATACAAACCGATACTGAGTGAAAACACATATAACTAATACAGAACATAATCAAATACTAAACATATAAGAAACATAATCCGGTACATAATGGAACCATAATCAGAGTACGTATAATTAGATGCACACATAACTTATCATAACATAATCAGAAACAGAACATATTCACATACTCAAACATATACCAGCTTACACGACAAATATATCAACAAAATAAGTCATGTAACACAGAAGCACCCAAAGCCAGAAACAGAGGGGTACACAGGTAGCTACTCTATGCACCAATGAGATGGTGAGTATGGCGTGCACCTATTATTCCATCCCCCAGAAGTCAGAAACAGAAACCAGAAACAGAACTAGGTCAATTTTACGCCTTTAAGGGGCCAAGGTGCTATACAAGCACAAGTCAGCGACATCTTGATTTAGATTACGCACTGTCATGGAAAGTGTTCATGCCGTTTACGCCCAAACGACAAGTCAGAAACGCTCGGGTGACAGTGTACAAAAGCTTAGACCATGTAATTAATAAACATACAACTAAAATTAATTATCAACAGGAACATGTGACCATGATTACAAGTCTGAGGTATGACATGTTATAACATACTAATAATCAATACCGACTGAAGGGGTAAGGTCCCAAAAACCTCGCTTTGAGTAACTTGGACCATACCACAACTTCATCCTTTTAACCTTCTTTAGACCTGTTGGTGCAGTTGTCTGTCGACTACATCTTAGTTCGAGTCTTAGGGTAGGGCTGATTGTATTGTGAACGGAAAACGAGAAATCTTGTATTTGGTAGGTTCGCTTATAGGTTATATAGAGTGGTCCGCTTATTAGTCACGTTATACATAGGTTCGCTCATATGTCACTTAGGTGGTTCGCTTTTGTGACATGATGAGTGGTCCGCTTATATGGACCATATAAGCGAACCATAGTGTCTATATATAGGGGGTCACTTGGAGCGGATCTAGGGACAGTCTGTGTGTGTGAAACGGCGAAGCCTTGCCCGTTTGTCTCCAGAATCTTGTATATTTGTCATATAATCAATAAAGGAGACGTTAAGTAGTGAAATCAAGCTTTACGAAGACCGAATCAATGAATTCCGCCTCTGATTCTGTCTAAGCGCTCTTCTGATCGACTCGTCAGGTCTCAAAACGGTCCTACATGTGGTATCAGAGCTCAGGAAGAAGAGTTCTTACCGTTTAGCTCGTTTTCGCTCAAAAATTCTGATTTCTAAACCTTCTTTTTTTGATTCAAACACTTTCAACGGTCGAAATCGGCTCAAAATCTCAGGGATTGTGCGCAACTATACAGAGACAAACCCTTGAAAGTTTGGTGTCAAAACTCGAAAGAAAAATGGGTCAAATTGATGTCCGAAAGTGGTTCGCTTTTCTGAACAAGTCTTAGGTTCGCTCCTGGTTACACATCTGGTTCGCTCGTAGTGATAGTTTCAATCAGGTTCGCTCGAAAAGTTGTGTCTGGTCCGCTTTTAGATACAAACTTCAGGAGGTCCGCTCGAAATTTCGTGTCAAGTTCGCTCGAAGTGTCATTGGAATACAGATTCGCTCAAAGGGTTTAGTTTGGTTCGCTCTTGTGTCATTCTGTAAATTGGTTCGCTCTTTCAGTCTAAGATGGTTTGCTTTTAGGTCCAGTCTACATTTCAATTCGCTCATACAGACTTATTTGGGTCCGCTTTTTAGTCAGTTCACAGATTCGCTTTTGTGTACTGTTCAACATTCTGATTCGCTTTTACGGCTGATAGTGTAATATTTTCAATAGTTCGAAAATGGATGAGGAATTCTTCAACGCGTTCGCTACACCAGTAACCCCAATCACTTTGGCGCAAAATACGATGCTCGAGAACGAAACGGGCACAATGCAAAAACCATCGAGACTCATGAATATTGAAGAATATAAGGGTTGGGAAGGTCGGTTTGAGAATTGGGTTCAAGCGAATTATCTTGATGCTTGGGAATGCGTAGAGACGAAGTATGTTCGACCATTGAACGATGACGAAGAACCCGTTGCGATAAAAGAACTTACTGCTGATGCTAGGAAGAAGTACAAAGATGAGAAAATGATGCTTAGTCTTCTTCAACAGGCAGTGAAGGAAGATATCATGGTCCTTCTACAGCATAATGGAACTTCTTATTCGATCTGGAAAGCTTTGCGATCGAAGTTTAGAGGAAGTAAGGAGATGGTTAAGAGTAAAAAAATCACTTTTGAAGAAAGAATTCGATTTGTTCCGTGGGTTAAAGAATGAGAGTACGAGAGAGATTATTGAACGTTATTGTAATCTGCTTGCAAATATGAAAAGGTTAAGTATTGAGAAGAGTACTGATGAGCTGATTGAGAAGCTTGCTGATGCATTACCTTATGAGACGTGGGGCACATATTTGATGATGCTCAGAAACAAGAAAGGTTTCAGTAATCTGACGCTCAGTAAGTTCATTGATGTTGATGCATTTATTGTATGTCGCCTTCGTCAATTCAAGTCGTAGTGAAAAGCTAGAAGAAAACAAGACTTGAAGATGTTATTTGATAGAAATAGCAAGGTGGCATTTTGGTAATTAATGAGAAGTCTCATTAATTCCAAGGCCTATAAATAGATTTGTTATGACATAAGTTTAGAGGTTAGTAAGGGTTTTGGAAGACTTTCCTCCATTTTAGAGATCTTGGAGATTCAAGTTTAGAGAGAGAAAGTAGTTGTAAACGTGGTTTTTGTACCGTACAAGTCGTATCTTTCAATAAAATCACGTTAGTAGTACGTTATCGTGTGTGTTCGGTCACGTACGTTCACGGATTCCGCACGTGAAACGTCCGATACGCAATCGAACGGCGTAAAAACCGGTCCTACAATTGGTATCAGAACTAGGAGCTCGAGTGCTTGATCAAACACATCGTTTTCGTACCAGATTTCAGCGATTTCAGAGCCGAATCAGATCCGATTTCATCGATTTCTTCATTTTCTACCTATTTCTCACGTTTTTACGGAAATTCATCAAATTGAACGTGATTTCACGGTCCGTTTCGTCTGAATTTCTAGTATATTGTGCGCACATCATTGAATCACAACCCTACCAAGTTTCAGATCGAAACTCCAAGTCGTTTAGGAGAAATCAAGGTTTTTCGGGTCGAATTCGCGTCAAACAGCAGACAGGTTCGCTCCAAGTTACTTGTATGGTTCGCTCTTTTGGTTTTACATAGGTCCGCTCGTAAGAAATTACACAGGTTCGCTCAAAGGGTAAACAATTGGAGGTTCGCTTATAATAACCTATGTTAGTTTGCTTATTCAAACAACTTTTGATCCGCTTATTTGACATTATTGTGGTCCGCTCCAAATGTTGATCAATTGTGGTTCACTTTAGTGTCATCACTTTCACGTGATTCTCTGAACTTACAGGTTGTCGGCAACATAAAAAGTTCACATTGATTGACTGATCACTGATTAAATCGGCCCAATCAGGACATTTAGACGACATGATTTAATCAGTTGTGGCAGGTTGTTGTCGTTTGTTAGTTACACCGTCCAATTAATTCAAATCACAGCCCATGTCACCGCCCCACTAATTCATAAGACCCAATCACTGTTTGTCGTTCACTTTATACAAAGGCCCATACATTGTTGTTGTGTCGCCCATTAAACATCGGCCCAGTCACATTTCTTAGTTACACTGCCCCATGTGATTTGCAATTAGTTGATCTAGTGACCGCCCCACTAAGGTTTGAGGCCCAATTAAAGTTGCCGCTCCATTACATCACCGCCCCACTTGTTTTGAATTGTTTAGAAAGGTCCACTAATTCAGGCTGCATGTAATGGTGTTTGTTGTTGTTGTCACAATCGATATCACCGCCCATGTGACCCAATCCCAATCTTAGGTACACCACTTTTTAAATCACCACGCAACTAGGTTGTTTGAGTTATAGTGAAGGCCCAATCAAAGGTTTTACTTGCCCATTAAACCGACCCACTAGGCTTTTTGGCCCACTCTTTGATTGATCATCCATTTGCATCGTTCTATTAAAAGAAAGGCCCAATCACATGTAAAGGCCCACTAAAAGATTTGTTGTTATTTGTCATTATTAAATAAGTGTTGTCGGCCGATCGTACAACAAGTTGACTTTTTGTTGACTCACTCGATCGAACAGCGTTTTTGTCCGATCGACCAGCATACTATCCGTTCGATCAACCTTCCGTCCGATTCAGTTGATTGATATTTTTACTGATCGTTTATTTGTGTGTTTGCAGGTAATTCGAAGTGATTTGTTGTCACTAGATTTTCATCAATCGGATATTCATTAGATTTTTTGTTTGTGTGAAATTTTTTGAATTGATTGAAAATCTGTTGCTGTGTATTTCTCATTACCAAGACATGGATTCTGAAATTTATATTGCACTGAACAAGTTCAATAATTTTTCAGGTATAGATGGAGAATCAATTGAAGAACTGATTAATAGGTATATCGAGTTGTATTGGGAGATGGTGAGATTGAAGATAATCAAGACTAATGAGGAATGGGTTGACAAGTTGGCAAATGTTTTACCGGGTGATGGGTGGAGAACGTATTTGTCAGATTTGAGGAAGATATACTTAGACGTGAATTTGAGCGTGTTCATCGAGAAGATTAAAGAGCGAGAACTTGAAATTCAAAAGATTAGTAATGCAGAAGCAGCTGATGAAGCAAAATTAAAATCTGAGGCAATCGTTCGAGAGGTAGAGGAGCAAGTTAAAGATATTTCAGCTATCAAGGTGGAGAAGAAAGCTGAAGCTGTAGATATGATCAAGAAGTGCTCAAACTGTGAAAATCTAAAATCCGAAAATGCCAAACTCTTGAGGGATTTAGAGAGTTTGACATTAGAAAACAAAAATCTTAAAAATTCAGAAAATGTTTTGAAAAATCAAATAAAAAATTTAGAAAATGAAAAAGTAAAAACTGACAAAGATTTTCAAAGTCAAATAAAAATTCTTGAAGATGGGAGAGATGTGTTTAGTAAAAATGATATCGAAAAGCAAAAAATGATAAATTCTCATCTTCAGAAGATTATCCAACTTGAAAAAGAAGGAGAACAAGCTCGGAAGAAAATCAACGAGCTTGAAAATAAATTGAAAGGTTTTGTGACCTCCTCAGCGTATGTGAATATTTCTGTGTCCAAAACCGATCAATTCAATTCCAATAAGTGACGATGTCACAAACTTTGACAATGTCAAAGTTGAAGATTGTGATGAGAAATCTGATGATGAAAATGAAAAAATTGAAAAACAAAAATTGTTTTTAGAATTAAAAGAAAAATTCAAAAATACTGTTTTGCAATCTACTGAAATAGGTGAATGCTCAAAGCAGAAACCTGTTAAGAAGAGTGTAGAACAAAAACAAAAAGATAAAAATTTGAAAATTGTTCAAAAAGATAATAAAAGCTCATCAGATCGATCATCCAATCGCATTCAAAAAGCACAAAAATTGAAAAACGAAAACTCAAAAATTGTTGGTAATAAGTGGTGCAGGTTTGACCACAGTGCTCAAGAGTCAAATCCAACAATCAAGAGGAGAAAAGAGTATCACCAAGCCAAACAGTGCTTTGATCTGAGCGTTTGGTGTGAAAATGGTGATTGGTATGATAACAGAGTGTGCTACAAATGTGGTTTTCAAGGACACATTGCTGTTAACTGCCAGAGACAGAGATTTGAGACGAGGAGATGCTATAATTGTCAAATCAAAGGACACATTGCCAGGGATTGCCCAAGGAAATCAAGTGAAAGTTTGAGGGTTAATTCTCAGAAATTGGCAAAGAAACCAGTCACTGTTAAGCCCAAGGAACTAAAAGTTTCAGAACAGAAAGTCAAAGAACAGAAGGACCAAGAACCTAAAGTTCAAGAAAAGAAAGTGAAGCTTTCTCAAGGGCAAAAACACAAACTGCGAAAAAAGAGGAAGAAGGCCAGAGAATATCTAGAGAAGATTTTGTCCTCGGGTTCACCCGACAGATCGAATAAGAGTGCTGATGAATCGATTCACTCGACAACAAAGTCAAGTAAACCGAATTCGTCAGATGCAAATCTGAGGACAAAAGAGGAGATAAAGAAGAAGGTAACGTTTTGTGGCGATGAATCTGTTTCTTTGGAAACAAAGGAGCCACATGTCGGCGATGAATATGGCTCATCAAAGTCAGACAAGCCACATTCAGGCAATGATTCTGGTTCGTCAAAACCAGAAGAGCCGGTTATTGAGGTAAAATCTGAGAATTCAGGTTTAACAATGGATGATACAAACTTTCCACCATTGTTGAACAAGAATTCAAAATCACTCAAGGACAGTCAGGCTTGGGTGAAACTTTTCAAAAAGAAAAACCTGACTTGCCGGAGTTCCCAGGTTGGTAAGCGTGGAACATGAATCGGCACATTTCTTGAGAAATTTCACTCTGGTGATTTTTCGTCTTTCAAAAGATAAATCAGGGACATTAAGTTGTACTTGATTCATCTTTCCTATAAGTGGTAATTTGTAAAACAATGTGATGAAACCCCGTGTTTATGAAATGACACACAAAACTAATTTTCCGGAAAAACCATTTTGATTAAAACAAACTTAAGTGTTTTGAAATCATAATGGGAAAATAGTTTGTTGTGAGGGGAAGTTCTGATTGTTTATGCCAGGTGGATAGAGAATTGAAGTGATTCTCATCAAGTTGTCAAGTTTGTACAGTTTGTTTCAAATTTTCTCAGAAAATCAAAATTGAAACATATTTTGATTTTAGGGGGAGAAAAATTTTAAAAAATTAGAAAATTTGAAAATGTCAAAAACATTAAAAATTTAAAAATGAGTTTGGTTGTGAAAAAGAGGAAATGATTGTAAATCAGTGGACTATCACAGCACGCTAAAGAAATGTAATGTCAAATGTAATAAACGGTCTCACTGATGATGTGACGATAGGTTTTTGTACATTTAGTAGATTTATTCGGGATATAAACCTAAAATTTCAAACTTGTGAAATTCGTGGGGAACACTACTTGGATATATAGGTAACCCTTGAAATCTCGTTTGAAAGGTCTCGTATTCTGAAATACTAGGTGTTTATACTCAATGATGTCTGGGGTATTATTCCGGGACTTCTGCTGAACGGTAGTTCTGACCTAGTCCTTGGCTAATACTTTCCGCAAAATGCTTGACACATAGCATAAAGCCCTCAGCTGATTAGACAATAAAATTGATAATCATCTGTTGTAGCTGAAAAGATCCTCTAAAGGGGACACACTGCTAAGTCGAAGCTGATATCTCTCTGCTGAACGGAAGTTCTAACCTGAGATCCCTCAGTTCTCGCATTTAACCCCTAATTTATGTACAGATATCATTGTAGTATTCTTGCCTGTAAGACTGAATATTGGGATTCTGGATACGGGAGTATATTCAAGAGGTGGGACACATGAATCGAACTAAGTTCATAAAACACTTAAATAGTATCCTGAATAGATTGAAAGTTGTATGAAAATTTAAGAGAACAACAATATCGTCAATCAACGTGAATCGTTTAGAACTTAAAACGATTAAAAGCTTAATGGTGCGTGTGATGTGTCTCAAAAACTGATATGATCCTCTTACACAAACTCACAAAAATATGTTTGTACATATTTCATTTCGGCATTTAATTTTCTGTCTTTGCATTCATGTTTCTTATTTTGAAAAATCCAAAAAGATTTTCGATAACTGATGTTGAAAAGCTGACATTCAAAATCTCAAAGGCTAAACATGATGAACAGACAGGTTGGTTAATTGATTTGAAATGTTTAAGATGATACATTAATTTGAATCAGAAATTGAAATGTTTCGAATTATTTTGATAAAGTGTTAAATGTGATAATTCTCAAATGTTTAGTTGATTCATTAAGTTGAATCACAACTTTATTGGTTTGTAATAGAGAGGTTGAGATGTGCAGGTTTCTGAATCTGTTGATACGGAAAGCCAGGCGTCGATCCCAAAAGCACGGAAGCTTGACGAAAGGGGGAGCCTGAAGAGTCTGAAGAAAGAGAGCAACGGAAGCTGAAGACAGATCCACCGGGATTCTGTTCAAGCAAGAAGAATCAAGAGAGAGAGAGAGAGAGACGAGTCACTACGAGTTTCACTACGAATTGACTGCGGCAATATCCAAGGGGGAGATTGTTGATGCATTTATTGTCTGTCGCCTTCGTCAATTCAAGTCGTAGTGAAAAGCCGGAAGAAAACAAGACATGAAGATGTTATTTGATAGAAATAGCAAGGTGGCATTTTGGTAATTAATGAGAAGTCTCATTAATTCCAAGGCCTATAAATAGATTTGTTATGACATAAGTTTAGAGGTTAGTAAGGGTTTTGGAAGACTTTCCTCCATTTTAGAGATCTTGGAGATTCAAGTTTAGAGAGAGAAAGTCTAGAGAGAGAAAGTAGTTGTAAACGTGGTTTTTGTACCGTACAAGTCGTATCTTTCAATAAAATCACGTTAGTAGTACGTTATCGTGTGTGTTCGGTCACGTACGTTCACGGATTCCGCACGTGAAACGTCCGATACGCAATCAAACGGCGTAAAAACCGGTCCTACAATTGAGAAAATAGAGGCTCAGGAAATGGAACAGTGAAAAGTGATCAGAATGAAAGATTTCGATGGTGAACAGGATATCGGGCTGTATTATAAGGCTGGGGTTAATGAGAAAAAATCTTCAAATCTATCTCCTAAGGTTGAGACTGCCTACAGCGCCAAGAACTCATCTGGAAGTCCATCATCGGGATCCAACAGCAAAACCAGCTTTACTTCGTTTTCATCATATGATCCAAACATTTCTGCAACTAAAAACGGGAGAAAATTACAGTGCAACATTGTATTAAATCTTGAAAATGATCAAGATTATTCTGAGGAAGTTGCCAAAAACCAAATGTCTTTATTAGGAATGGTTTTGAAATCTTACACTTGTTTTGTTGCAGGTCGTATCGGCAATCCAATGCTAACTAAAGAAGATTACGACCAGATAGATGCAGAAGAAATGGAGCTGATGGACATAAAGTGGTGTCTGGCCAGTGTTTTACGGAGAGCTGAGAAATTCAAACAAATCACGGGGAGAGATGATCTTCGTGATGCGAATGTTTCTACTTTAGGTTTTGACAAATCTAAAGTCACTTGTTTTCGGTGCAGGGAAAAAGGACACTTCAAGAGGGAGTGCACTAATCAAGAAGCAAGTGGAGCTCAAAATCCGTTCAACAACAACAATGATTATTATCGAAAAGCCATCTATCATCAAGTTGGTCAATCATCTCAACAACAAAAACATCAAGCTCAAACTGCACATGGAAGAGATGTAATTGAAGACACTGGAAAGAGAGCATGTGTGGTGAATCAAGATCAAAAGCAGTCGTTTAACTGGGATAAATATATTCCAGATTATAGGAAAGCTTGTTTGATTGATCAAGAAGATGAGAGATTACCAGAGGGTTTTAGCTGGGCAAATTTCACTTGGGATGATTACATTCCTGATCAAACTACAGCTTACACTGCTTTTACAGCAAAGATTGTAGATGATAGTGATGATGATACGGAATATTGGGCGAGGAAATACAGAGAAGATATGAAGTTGATTGCTGAGAGTGATAGCGAAGATGAAAAAGCCAAGAAGAAAAAGAAGAAGATCAAAACGCCGGTGAGTAGTGATGATGAAGAAGTGCCGGTAGTAAGAAGGCAAAAAGTAACAGAAGTGTCTAAGTTTAAGGTTGAAGAAAAAGTTGATGCAAAAGAAGTTCCTGTAAAGTGTGAAAATTGTGAAGCTGTGAAGAAGCAGAATAACACTTTGATTTACAACTTGAACAGTCTGAAGGAATCGTATGATGTGCTGAACAAGACAATGAATCAGTACAATCAAACTAGTGAAGAGCAAGCTGTTGCTATGAAGACACTTCAGGGAGCGTTTATGACAAAACAAAAAGTTGTAAACAATTACATTGAAAAGTGTGCTGCTTTAGAACAGAAGCTTGAGCTGCAAAGAATTGAAACTGAAAGAGGTAATCGTTTGTTAAAAAGTTACTCATGTACTTCCTATGTTATTAAGAGGATTTATCCTACGGTTGAGAGCATGAAGGTATGGGAAGAAGATGAGATAACTGAAGAAAAAGCAGCTGGAGTTGTTGCTGGTGAAAAGATTGCTGACAGGAAGAAGAATGACAAGAAAAAAGACACTGAAAAGACGCCATCTGGTAAGAAGCAAGGGGTCAGTTATAACAAGTGTCCACCCCCGCTGGAAAATGGATATTTGCCTAGATATCAAGATGATGAAAGAGTCAAAAAGGCCACAAATTTACAGTGGGAGTCAGAGTCGTCGGTAAATCTTCCAGAAAGTATTGATGTTGTGTTTACATCATCTGACACTGATCAACAGTCTCAGTTAATGAAGAAAGTCGTGGATCATGTGTTAGAGAGTGATGATGTGGAAGAGTCAAAGTCTGGGTCATGCACACAGAGTCAAACAGAAAAACAGGGCAAATTGGTTTATAATAGAAAGTTTTTATTGTCAAAATCTAATTTGGATGATGGATTGTTTAAAGTGGCGTATACTTTGAATGATTCTGACAAATTATATTCTGATGAATAGTTTCCAATAAGAAGTGTTAAAACTGAACTGATTAAAAAGGTTTTCGTACTCACAGAAATTAATATTTCTGAAATAAAAGGCTTATGTCTTATTGATAAACCTAAACCTTACACTTCAAGAGTTCAACAAAGATTAAACAAGAAAAAGGATTACGGTTTTGGTTCTGGTTTCCAAAAGAAATCAAACCATAACGGTAATTTCAAAAAGAAAGGTCTTGGTTTTATTCCTACGGAAAAAAAGAGTGTGTTACAGCTGCGGATATCACGGACACATTGCTATTAACTGCCAGTATTGGAGTTATGAGACCAGTGTAGGATCAGTTTTGACCTCTCGAGTGAGTCAATCAGAGCTAGTGCTTACTGAAAATGTGGCAGAAACACATTTTCAGCATGATACAAAGAAAAACGTAACAGAAAGGAGTAGAAACAGAAGATTCACACTTAAAATACTTTTTCTTCACTTGATAACGCTTGTCGTACGGACAGCAGTTCGACGTTGAGTTCCAGAAGACGTTACAAATGAAGACTACTACTGGGGTATTTATAGACAAAGTGGTCCGCTCATGTGACATGTCCACAAGAGCGGTCCAGACAACTAAGCTGCCACAAAAGCGGACCTACAACATGAAATTCATAAATTTACACTTTAACCCCCTGTACTAACACAAAATGACCTATCTGGACCCTATACATTAAACTAGCATTACAAAGACGCAGGCTTTAGACATTGTGCATCAACAAACTCCCCCTTGGATGAAGCCGCAGTCTTTGTCTTGAATGTAGGTCTTCAGATAGCTTTGAATTTCTCTTCCTTCGGTTTTGGCTTTCTTCCCAGTGCAACCCTGATCTTCTCATTCTCTTTCTTCCTCGCTTTTTCTTCCTTTTCTTGTTGCTTCATAAACTTTCCTCTATTTTCTTCCATCTTTTGATTCTCACGTTCACGTTCACGCTTTGATTTCTTCTTTATCTTCTCGTCTAACGACCACCACGAGGATTTCCACTTGTTGTCAGAGTTGATTCCTTTCTGAACACACAGAGATACAACACGTTGGAACTGAAGAGCTTGCTCTTTATCAGCTGGAGAGTAGCGAATCTTGTGAATGAATAAACATTCAATGTCTTTCGCTGAACAATTAACTAACCACATTGGGTCGTAAACATGAATATCCCTCAGCTCTCCATCAGCTCTGTATGTGATTATTGCTTCAGTCGTCCTGCAACTGTAAACCCAATCAATAAAGCCTTTATAAAATTCCTGCTCCATTTCTAGCATCGGAATTGTCTTCATTGTACGCAGAGGCTTTACATTCAGAATAACTTCTACAGCTCCAGTTTCCGGATCAATTGTCTATACACGCTTTGGACGATGAGGCTTCCACTTTCGAAATGGCTTTAATTGTTTATATTTGATGTAACCCCACATCCCGATATCATTCTGTCTCACCTTGTACTCTAAGACCCTCACCTTTGCTAATTCATCAACGTCCCACCACGGTAATGACATTATATCATATAAACGTGCAAAATACTGGACGCTATACTCTCTTCGAATAGCATAAGCGTTGACTTGTGGAAGAAAACCCCAACTAATAATATCACCAAGCGAAACATTTCGATCTCGTTGGAAGAACTTCAGCGGCCTCTTGAATTTTCTTTCATGAGAAACTTTAAACCATTTAGAACGATCAATTTCTTCAGCATTCGATTGACCTTCTTTATCAACATTAGATTGGCCTTCCTTCTCAGCTTCTTTCCTCAAACATTCAAACACATTATCATTCACCGCTTCAGTCACTTTCTGACGTAATTCATCTCTATTTTCAGCAGCAAAGAACTCCATTAACGTTGGAAGTTTTGAAGTATCTTCAGGAACCTCTTCATTATCTAAACATTCTTCAACCTCAACTCTATCGTAGATATCAGCATCTTCAACATAATCATACTTATAATCTTGCTGTTTATTGATATCAAACGATTCCAAATCTGCTTCAAGATCATTGGAATCTCAGGATTTACATCTTTTAACATCTCTTTATACGCATCTAGACTCATAAACAAAGGTTCATGATCACTACGTCAAAAATGGGTTACGGCCACACTTTTTGCCAAACAGCCCTGCCACACATTTGAAAAAATGTGTGGCTAAAGGTAATTCATAGAATTTTAAAACACATTTAGCCACACATTTTATTATTAATGTGACCATTGTATGCCAGTTCAAAACTTTTAGCCATAGTTTTAGAAAATAATGTGACATTTACTAGTCACATCCCGAAAAGTGTGGCCAAATGTGATCTACGACCACATATTTTTGTTCCATGTGACCAAAAACACATGTATGTGAAACCTTTAGTCACACTTTAAGACAAAATTGTGACATTTATTAGCCACACTAGCAAAGTGTGGCCAAATGTGATCTACGACCACATATTTTTGTTCCATGTGACAAAAAACACATGTATTCAAAACCTTTAGCCACACTTTAAGAAAAAAACTGTGACATTTATTAGCCACACTATAAAAGTGTGACCAAATGTGATCTACGACCATAGTATTTGTTTCATGTGGCAAAAACACATGTATTCAAAACCTTTAGCCACACGTTAAGAAAAAACAGTCACATAAGAAAAAAGTGGCCAAATATGATCCACAGCCACATTATATGTTTGATAATATGGCTAAAAGCTAATACATATGGCCGCATATAATATGTTGTGTGACCAAAGGTTAGCCAATAGCCACACATAAAATTAAAAAAAAAAACCATATGGCTTTACATAAACACTCGTCACTTTATTTATTTTGTATGACGAAATTATATCAAATGTCATTGAAAAAAATGTGTGACAAAGGTTAAAATTGCTACAGCTTTAAAAGTTCCCCCTCAAATATTTCACCCTAAATTTTTAAATTTCTTCCCAAAAATATTTAATTCTAAAACTTCCCTCCAAAATAATTTATCCTAAATTTTAAATTTCCCCCCAAAAATATTTCAATTTAAAGCTTTCTTCCAAAATATTTTATCCTAATATTCTCCCGAATTATTTCATTTTAAAACCTTCTCCTCAAATAATACTATCATTTAAAAAAACATTATTTTTACTACATATTTAAAAATTCTAACTAATACTATATATTATATTTTCAAATCATATTTGTTATTATCCGTTTTCTTTTAAATAATATGTTAATGTGTGCATATTAGTTATGTTTATAGACATTTTTTATAATATATTTTCTATCTTTTAAACAACATTTTTTACAAAACATATATTATAAAGTATATAAAGTTATAAATTTTCATTTCATTATTTGAGTAATTTCCTTTCAAACCTATATTTATGGTTTAATAGACTATACCGGTCCTTAAGGTATCAAAATGACCAATTAGTAAGTAAGATATGACTTAATGGACTATTTTTTAGTGGATCAATACGGATAATAGTAAATCATATATGTCTTAGTGGGCCCCATTGGATCTTAATGGAACACAATGAACAATAATAGATTATATATTTCTTAGTGAACTATATTGATCCTTAATAGATCATAGTCAACAATAGTAGATCATACACGTCTTAATGTCTTAATGGACCATATTGGGTATTAATGGATCACAATGGACAATAGCAGATCGTACAGGCCTTAATCGACCATATTAGGCCTTAATGGGTCATAATGGACAATAGTGTATGATAGACCTCTTAATGGAGCATATTGGATCTTAATGGATCACAGTGGACAATATAGATCATACATGTCTTAATTGACCATGTTGAGCCTTAATGGATCACAGTGGATAGTATTATATCATACATGTCTTAATAGACCATGTTAGGCCTTAATGGATCACGATGGACAATAGTAGATTGTACATGTCTTAATATACCATGTTGATGTCATAATGGATCATGTTGGCCTTAATGGATTATATTGGGCCTTAATGAATCACAATGGACGATAGTAGACTTAATGGACCATATTGGGCCTTAATGGATCACAATGGCAAATAGTAGATTATGAATGCGTTAATGGACCCCGTTGGGGCTTATATATCACAATGAACTATAGTAGATCTTAGAGCATTCACATTGAATCCTCTATATTAGTACATTGTATATAATATAGAGGAAGAAATACAGGAAACAATAAAAACACCACTACATTGGAATCTTTATAATAGAGAAAGTTATATATATATATATATATATATATATATATATATATATATATATATATATTAAAGTAAACCTCTATATTTAGAGGCTCATATCCATGCCTCTATATTTTTATGGTAAGTGTGTATGAAAGAGAAAGAAGTAAAAAAACAAGTGATTGTGAGTTGGATAGAGAGTTGGATGTGAGAGGTTTTGAAAAGTAAACTTAATTTACAGAAAAATGTGTTTTTTATTAAATTATATAGATAAAGATAAAGACTCCAATGTGAATGCTCTTACGTGTCTTAATAGACAATATTGGGGCTTTTATAGATTACAATAGGCAATAGTAGACCATAGATGCCATGATGGACCCGATTGGGCCTTAATGAATCACAATGGATAATAGTATATCATACAAGTCTTAGTGCACCATATTGGGTCTTAATGGATCACAAACAATAGATGATAGTAGATCATATATGTCTTAATGGACCATATTGGGCCTGAATGGATAACAGTGGACAAAAGTATATTATATATGTCTTAATAAACCATATTGGGCCTAAATGGATCACAATGGACAAAAGTATATCATATATGTCTTAATAGACCATATTGAGCTCTAATAGATCATGGCCAATAGTAGATTATAAATATCTTAATGGACCGTATTAGGTCTTAATGGATCACAATAGGTAATAGTATAAATCACTTATGTCTTATTGAACCACATTGGACATTAATGTATCGCAATAGGCAATAGACTAAACCATGCAGTATACTAGACTAGACTATATTATACTATACTTTACTATACTATAATCTAATATATTATAATATATGTTATATTATATCATACTATATCATACAATGTCTTATACTAGTGTTTACGATGCTATATATTATACGATATACTTTTCAATTTATATACTTTTCTTAAGATGATATATACTCTACGATATACTTATCAATTTATATACTTTTCTTAAAAAAACTATTTCCTATTTTAATATTATTTTTAAAGTTTATAATTAAACTAAAATTCAATTCAATGTTTATTCTAAAACTTAGGATTTCACATAAGATCCCAAAACTATTTCCCTCCCCAAATAATTTAGCATTAGAATTTCACATTCCCTCTCCCCCCAAATCCATTAACCCTAAAAACAACAATGGCTTCTCGGAATTCATAGAGCTACTGTCACCTCCATTAAACAAAAACAAACCAGAACAACCTACAGAACCAATCTTCATCACTTACAGCCGCAAATCCCAACATCATCTAGCCACCATTAAAGCACAAAATTCCTCATCAACACCACCAGAACAACAACCTACAGAATCAACGAATGAAACCGCCACAACTCCGATAGGGTTCGGGTCCGTGTCGACGTCATCTCCGGCGAAGAAACAGAAAGGAAAAAAGGAAAGATCTAGAATTATTCGACGAGAACCGGTTGAAGCACCTAAGTTTGTTACTCAACAGAAGGAACAAAGGGCGTCGGATGAGCAGCAGGGGAGCAACGAGCGTGCTTTTCTTCTTATGTGGTTAGGGTCAGGTTCGTTCAACAGAAGGAACAAAGGGCGTCGGATGAGCAGCAGGGGAGCAACGAGCGTGCTTTTCTTCTTACGTGGTTAGGGTTAGGTTCGTTGATTTTTGTTGAGGGGATTGCTCTAGCTGCTTCAGGTATAGTTGTTTGTTGTTTGGTTGAATACTATTTTTGATTGATGAGGTGTGGTTTTGGTGTAGTCTAGTTGTTAATAATTAAAGTGTCAGCTCAGCTCGAATATATGATATCACTATTTGCTTTATAGGAAAAAGGCTCATCAGAGATTGTGTGTAAAGCTATGGGTATAGCCATCGACAAGACTGTTACAATTGTGGAATTAATAAAGGTTTGCCTAATTTACATTATCATTTCCTATCGTTCTTCATTTTTGCTTGCCATTTTCTATGATCTAATTAAAAGCCACTGTACATTTGAACCATAGAGGCGAATTGTTGGCCTTCATCAAATTACATCCATTGGATCCACAGACATAACCGACACATGGGAAGCCCTAGAGGAAGGATTACTTCCGTAAGAAGACCTTGTTAGCTGTTTTTTTGTGTTAGTTTCTATCAAGTTACCGTTTTGTCTAATCAGTCCACTTATTTTTTTGTTGCAGCCTGGAGACCACAAGGCATGTTTCAATGATAACTATAACACTTTCCAAGGCGGAGTTGAATACGTCATCTATCGGGTGAGTCAAATATTCATTGTTTATGATCAGTGTTATCTCTGTAGCATTGCAGTACTTTAAACCGCCTCTTTTTGTCATAGCTTTTATGTGGTATTAGCAAAAAGAATTTAGAATCACCATGTTAACTTGTTGGCAGGTATCAACCGCCATTGCCAGATGACCAGGTGAAGGTGTCAACTGAATTTGAATACATTCCATTAGGAAAACGGTGATCATTTTCTTATATGTTGAAAACCATGTTTGATAAATTTTAATTAGTTACCATAATTTTATAGTTGGCTAAACTGATATACATATAATTTTTACAGGGATTCTTCAGTTGAAAGACTTAAAACCCCAAATATTTGTACTTGGCTGTGTCCAAAGAAGGTATCCACCATTCCTATAAAGCTCCATGTTCATGCTTGTTTGCATGTTTTCTGAGTGTTGTTTTATTTTCTTAGTTTTTTATTTGTTTCATTTCCATCATTCAGTAATATTGATCTTATGTTTTTTAACTTCATTTTGGTATATATTATGCTTGCTCAACTATCTTACGCTGCAATGCATGGGTTGGAAGAATAGATCGAAATTAGAGGGGGCAATCCTGACCCAAAGCCTTCCAAGTGGGTCACTTTGGGTTGCTTTTTAAATTATATGGGTTCGTTTGGGTAAGATATTTTCACTCAGTGGGTCAAAATGGGTCAATTAAAAATTCATCTCATATATTTTCGGGTCAAAACGGGTTGACAACCTCAAAGAAATGGATCAATGTGGGTTGGTGTCTTAAAGAAACGGGACAAGTTTCGGATCGAAACGGGTTCGGTTTGGATTGAGTTTCGTTCGGCTGGGACGGGTTTCGGATCGGAATGTAGTTGGTTCGGATCGGATTTCGGGTTGGGTATATGAGTAGTGGTTTGGGTCAAAATGGTTAATTTGTTTGGTACAGATCAAACAAGTCAGGTCAGGCCAAGCCACACATATTTCGTATATACTTCTTTTTTAATTTTTATAAACAATCAATGTATTAAATATGATTTCATAAACTGCATCATCGATGATGTTATATAACTTTTTCATATAACGGTTTAGGTGGTTTAATGCATCCGAATACACTTTGAACGGCTTTCTCCTTGTTTAAGATAAAGCATAGCCCAAATAAATCCATTTATTTTGACTGGGTTAAATTAATGATCTCTACTATAAAGCTTGTTGGTTTTGATTATAGATGTCCACTTAACTGGGTCAATATTTGAGAAATGGCATTGAGTGTTTATCTGTTGAACTTGATGTTTAAACTGATTAACTATAGCTGCATTTTAGTTTTTGCAAATAGAATTAATGCGATATATGAATTATTAAAGGGTTTCTCATTCCCTCTGTTGCCACACATTTTTCAAGCATTTTGTATATTGCAAACAATTTGTACAATGTGAATTTTAGCCATAGTTTTCGGGCACTATTTGTGTAAGTTGTAGCTTTATGCTAAATTGCAGTATCACTCTTATGAGAATTGGAATATTCATCTCATGGTTATGGGTATATATATGAATTTTGATTTTTTCCAAGATCATCCACTCGGTAGAGGTTTGTAAAGAGTATTATCCTCAGATAATAAATTTCTTGATTATTATAGAATTAGTAATTCATTCATTATGTAATACGAAATACGAATAGTTACAAATTCTTACCAAACAATTCCATGGGATTATGGCGAGAAAAGAAAATCAGGACAAAAGATATTTCAGTTTTGGCTATAGTTTTAAATACTCTAATGTAATTGAGGACTTCATTTTCTAATTTTTACATTGAAGATCATTTGTGAATTGAGAAATTGGCTTTATTCTATTTGTTACTACTGCTCTAGCTCTTCTATGTTTATGCTACAGTGGTCTTGTTGAGAGTGGTAAAGATAATATGTACGTGAGGCACACTTGTTTTGCCAAAACACTTGTTAAGCGGAGGTGCGCCTCAAAGAAAAGCGTTAAAAAGCATGCACCATAACATAATGTTTGAGTGAGGTTAGCACTAATTTGCTTCTTCTATTTTTCATGAACATATATAGGTTTTCTGTCAGTTTGATTGGGATATGGATGAACTTGAGGTGAGCCCTAATCCCCTTTTTCTAATATCTTTTGCTTTATTAGGCATCGTAAACTTGAAAAACTTTTATCTTTTGTAGGAGTTCACTAATGAGCGAATTTTTGCGGATGAGTTGTCTGAAGATCAGAGGGATGGCTTCAAGGTAAGCTCAATCGAGTAGTTAGACTATGTTTTCATCATTCAACATATCTATATAAAAAATCTTTACCTTCTTTATTTAGGAATTTGCCAGGGAAAAGGTTCGAGAAAGAAGGAGAGCTAATTTCGTAAGATGAGAGTGACATGTTTGGTTTTGTAAGTAACAAACTTCATGCTTAAAGACCAACATTTATAACACATATCATAAATGAATATGATATAAGTCGGGACACCCGCTGCAACGCGCGGGCCTTCCCACTAGTATAGTTATATAGATATTTCTTGATGTGCATTAGTTTTATTTATATGTTTTTGCATTTGCAGATGGATCACCAACTGCAAGGGGCAGGGGCCGTGGTGGAAGGGGAAGGTCTAGAGCTGCATCAGGTTTCATTAGTTTCACAATTATTCACCTATTTAATAATCTGTAAAGAGTAAAATGCCATTTTGGTCGGTTTAGCCAGTTTTGCAACTTTTGTGCAAAGGTTTGTTTTTTCGCATATGAACACGTATTTATAGGCACATAACAACGAAAAGGTACGTTCACGAACATGTTAAAAATGACACATTTGGACACGTATTTATAGGCACATAACAAAATTTGTTAATTACTATAAATTCAGATCATATTAAACATCTGTCTTTTTAACAGATCAACATGACAGTGGCAGTGGAGGATGTATATACAACAGGTCAACATGACAAGACTCCAGACGCACATTTTAAGGTAGTGGGAATACAACCAGTTAACTTGGCAAACGAGTTGGACCATTTGAAGCAATAAAAAACAGAGGTGAGAGGAATAGAGCATAAAAAAAGGAGGTCAACAAAAACAAGATGTTAAATTTTCTTAGAATTAAACTGAATGATTAAAATTTTATAATCTGTGTTTTATGTAATAGAGATGTCTTGTTCGATGGAATCACTTACCCCACGAGTGTGCATTTATGTAGAAATTATGACCGCTTGGGCTGCTATGCTTAACTACGAAGAGAAGTACAAGAAACCGGTAACACCAGCAAGACTGTTCTGCAATGCTGGGATGCTGGTATGACTTGATTTTACTTTCACATTTTATAAATAAAAATATATAAGACCATTAGCATTAAGTATAGTATTATTTGACCAACTCTTTAACCCATAGTTAAATCCAAACAATAAAGCTCTTTAAGTTGCCATTGCCAGTAATTAGTTTAAAAACCAAATCTAGTATCTTCTAATTTGATCGAAAATCTACTTGCGTGAAATATTGTTACAGCTTAGAGACATTCGAAGAGATTCTGTCTCTAGGCCAGAAGAGGAGCCGAGTTTTTGAAGACATTGTAGTTTAATTTGTGGCTGTAAATTGCTGCCTTGGTTCAACGTATAACCCAGCCTTTCATGCTGCTAACAACATTGTGCTTTATTATGATCTTGCTTTTCAATTTATTATGTGTTTGTTTGCAATTGATGGCTCACTGTTGTTGCTTTTGGCATTATAAGATTATCATGGGTGGATGTAAGTCTGCATTCGCGTGTTCTCCTCTGCTACGTCAGGAAAATCGTGTGAATCTGCTGTTTCTGTTTTGGTATTTGCTGGTGCTGCATGTTGGATTAATTTGCCATTTGTCGTTTATACCTAATTCATGCAATGCATGAAGTAGCTACTGTAGATGCTTAGGATATGATAGTTTATACCGTTTATTTGCTATTGGTCGTTTATCTTTGATTCTTTATCTACTTTATTTCATTTTTATCGAGTTCTTTGATTTTCATGATACTTACCACCATTGGCCCAACTAGTTTATTATGGGTACTTTGATTTTGGGTCTGAATTGACAAACATTTGTTTATCCTACAGGCTAATCCAAAATTTGATTTGAATATTAGTTAAGATGACGTGGAAGACAAGTGTTCCTACTATGGACGGGTGAAGAATATATATGGACTTGAAGAAAACAGTCTTGAAATAGTTATTAGTTTATGTGTAAAGTCATTTTCCTTTATAACTTTTGTAGATAGGTTTTAATTAGAAGTTGATGTTTATAATTAGTATTACTATTTAAATTAAAAACTTATGTATGGATTTTGGGTTATTATTGTTAGTAGCATTTGGTTTTTAGTTTTCTCATTTTACTTTATTTTATATTTGACAAAAAATGGAAAATAAAATGGGTAATTACACGAAAATGGTCACATAAAACCACATAAAAAAGTGTGACCAAAGTTTAGACAACAACCACACATAGAATTACAAAATTTCATGTGACTATAAACAAACATTAGCCACATCATAGTCACTTTGTTTCTTGTTTGTGTGGCGGAATGATACCAAACGTCATGGAAAAAAAGTTGTGTGATCAAAGATTAGACAATAGCCATACTTAAAATTACAAAATTTCATGGCTATAAATAACCACTAGCCACACCATAGTCACTTTGTTTCTTGTTTGTGTGACGGAATGATATCAAACGTTATGGGAAAAGAAGATTATGTGTGACCAAATGTTAGACAACAGCCACACTTAAAATTACAATATTTGGTGTGGCTATAAATAACCACTAGTCACACCATAGTTACTTTGTTTTTTGTTGTGTGACAGAATGATACCAAACGTCATGGGAAAGAAAGTTATATGTGACCAAATGTTAGACAATAGCCATACTTATAATTACAAAATTTAATATGGCTATACATAACCATTAGCCACACTTTCATCACTTTGTTTTTTTGTTTTTTGTTTGTGTGACAGAATGATATCAAATGTCATGGGAAAAACAAATATGTGTGACAAAATGTTAGACAATAGCCACACCATCATTACTTTGTTTTTATTGTGTGACGAACTAATAACAAATGTCATAGGAAAAATATGTATATGTGACCAAAAGTTAGACAATAGCCACACTTACAATAAATTCATGTGGCAATGTAATAGAACCGGCCACACTTACAATAAACTCGTGTGGCTGTTGCTACCTTTTAGCCACACTTAATAGACAAAATGTTTGATTACTACACTTTTTGTCACACTTTTAATTAATTGATATGGCTAAAACATACTTTTTAGTAAATATATGTGACTATATATTACAAAGAGACACACTTTAATTAAATTTATGTGGCTATTGCAACCCTTTAGCCACACTTAATTGAGGGAATGCTAGATTTAACCAAAAATGTTGTTACCCTTTAGCCACACTTTTAAGTTCTAAGGCCACTAAAAAGTGTATGTGGCGGTATAATGCCTACGATGACTCGAGCTTTGGTCACACTTGATATGAAAAAAATATGTGTGGCGAAAGACATATAGTTACACTTTTTTGGTGTGACTGTATCTCGATTTTGGCGTAGTGGATGCTCTACAATCTGTGTCTTACTCGACTCCCCCTTACCTTCAGCTTCACCACTTTCTTCATTGATTGTGTCGTTTAATAGATCTTCAACGACTTTTTCTTTTGAGGCTTCAGTTACTCTAACACCTGAGCCTCCTGCTGCATCATCATTACCTTTAGAGCTATGACTGCTCGCATAATAAACAAACTCATCCTCATCATAATCCTCTTCATCTTCGCCACCAATTAATTTAGGTGATGGAATTTCTTCTTCGACTATGCCAGGAACTACAGATATAGGCTCAGGATTATCTATCACCATTGAAGGTACAATAGACATTTCAGAGCTTCCTTCCACCCCTTTACCCTTATCTTTCATCTGCCTTTCTAATTCTGCTTTACGTTCTGCACGAAGGTCTTCTAATTTCAACTCTTCATATTTCTGTTCCACTGATGTCTCTAACATACTTTCCACAACTCTATTCAGCATGTAGAACTTATGTTCATGTAGCACTTTAGCAGCCATAAGTTCTTTATTCTTCAACTTATAGTATTCATTTTCACTCTCTCGACGATTCTTCTCTTCTTCTAATTCAGACACTCGAACTTTCAGAACGTCGATTTCCGTCTGATCAACTTCAATTTTCAGTGTCAACACTTTGTTTTCACCTTCCAACCTCTGCATCCTACCAGCAAGAGTCTTTTCTCTATCAGCAATCTTTTTGCATTCAGCCGCCAATTTTTTATTCTCTGCTATCACATCCTCAATTCTCTTTTCCAATTTCAACACTTGCGAATTGTTTGCAAAGTCGAAATCAACATCTAGCAGATTATCTTGCGGTATTGGAAGACCTTTACTCGAAGAACCAGGTTGTACATGGGTGAGTGGAGATGTGCCAAAGAGATCTTGCGAAGTATAATATGGTTGTTGTGATGGTGGTGTTTATTGAAAAAGAGGAGATGGTTGTTGTTGTGGAGTAGGTTGTCTGGGTGGTGTTGAGTGTGATGGAGGAGTAGGTTGTCTTGGTGATTGTTGTGGTGTTGGTTTTCTGGGAGGAGATTGATGTATTGGAGATTGTGGAGGTGTTGGTTGACGTGGAGGTGTAGAGTGCGTTTGCCTGATCTTCTGAGGGCGCTTTGACACTTTAATCTTTGGTGTAGTTCTCTTTCGACCAGCAGCTTTCTTTTTACCCTTCGGAGAAGATTGTGACACTGAAACATGCTCCGGAGAAGGTTCATAAGGTGCATCTTCTTTCTCTTCCCTCTTCCTCTTTCTAATCAACCTCTCCTGTTCTACCTCTTCTCTCATTCGTCTTTCACGTTCTTTTGCATCAATCACTTCATAATCAGACGAACTAGAAGAACTGGTAGTGTCTTTATCAACGTCGTCACCTTCAACATCATCTAATTCCTTCTCTTTTTCTTTTTGAACATCAGAAGTACCCGTTTCCACAACATTATCAACAAAATACGCTTCTGTTGTAAACAAATCTGTCTCAATTACAATGTTTTCAGCACCAGTCGTCTCTTGTTCATTTCAACATTCATCTCAGGAATTTCTTCATCAGATTCATCAATTAACATTGTTTGCTTTTTCTTCTTTTGAATCTTCTTTGGTTTTGACGAAGAACCTTCACCTTTAGCTACAGGAGTTGCAAATCTACGTCTACGCCCCGACTCCTTTACATACCACTCGTTCTTGGTTGGTTTGAAACTCTGAAGTATTTTCAACTCTACAGCATACAACGCCTCTTTCATTTCCTCTTGATTTCTCCAATTCTGATGATTTTCCGGATCAGGATCCACATAGTTCGCATCTCTAAGCAATCCAAAGTTTTTAATCACTAGATCAGGCTCTGGATGATTAGGATGATACTTGACCAGGTTCTTCAAAGTGTTGTTAGACATGTGAGCTTGAACAAGAAGATCACCCGTAATGTTTCTATCAATTCCAGGGTATGCACGATCAATCATCATTTGTACAAACCGCGGATACCTCCAGGTTCTAACATCCGACGTGAGATTCTCCACCATATAATGAAAAACTATGTGCGAAAAGTTGTATTTCTTATTCAACACCAACGCTGTTAACATGTTCATTTGATAATCTCTCATCTGATCGAAACTGCCCTTTGTATGGCTCAAGGAAATCAGAATACAATGAATCAAGAACTTGAAAGATTTTTGAAACTTTGACTTCAAGTAGTTTCCGGTGTTCAAAGCACCTCTGTATCCCATTCTCAGCATACATCCCTTCACCAAGCGTTCTGGAAATCTTGTGGGGTAATTGGCCTCATCAGGAAAGTTCATAACTTCTCAAACTAATGCTTCAGTCACCAGAATAGTCTCCAACTTTCCATCCACTTCCACCACTGATGATATCACCTTGCTTTCCTCATCATACTTTGCGTTTATCCAAAATCGACTAATATGTGATCTATACAACGGTCTTTGGTCAATCATTGCTTTCTTCACTGGAATATGATTCAAATAATCCAAAATGCTGCTGAATTCTGACAATAAAGGACACTTCTCCACATCTAAATCAATACAACTGTTGTGTACTGGATCAAATAACACATTTGGCGATGCCTGCACAATAACAACAGAAATCAAGACTTAGAAAAATTTCACATTTTTAACACTGACTAAAAAGCGAACCTGCATAGTACATTAAAAGCGAACCAAACACTTCACAACCCTATAGGCGAACCAATGTAATGACTGAAAAGCGGTCCTACATAGAAAATTACACAAAAGCGAAACCGTCCCTAGTCACAAAAGCGAACCAAGCTTTTACTGCCTTAAAAGCGGACCTGACATGGTTCTATGAGCGGTCCTAAGATGACTTATAAGCGGTCCTATAGATGACATATGAGCGGTTCAACAAATGACATATGAGCGGTTCAAGGTCATCTGTTCATAAAAGCGATCCAAATTCAAAATCTGTAAAAACTACTTTAACCCTAAAATTGATTCCAAAATCAGACTCTACACATCATTCCGAGACTAGGGATGTCTTTTGATTCCTACAAATATGCCTAAAACTCTCTAGATCTGAAATTGAAAACACTCAATGCCGATAAATCTCATCAATCGCTCAAATCTCAGCAATTTACACACAATACTACTCTTAATATCTTCAGACGACATGATTACTTTATTCTATTCAATCAAACATGACAGTTAAAAGCTCAAAAAGCGATTCGTTTATGCAATCATACCGACAGACATATTTTTAACACGAAAGAACTAAGATTGAGAGAGGACTTACCTTGCCCATGATGTAATGAACTTGAATCTATCAAGAACAAGTGAAAATCGGGCTCAAACAGCAGTAAATCACGAAGAACACAGAGGATCGCTCGTAATCGTCTCAGAGAGAATGACGGATAAGCGGGCCAAGAAATGACAGAAAAAGCGGACCCCTGTACCTTTTATATGGGGTCTGGACCGCTTATACGACATCTTCTCATGAGCGGACCGACATGTTACTATGACAGAAAAGGCGAACCGATGGTGACAAAAGAGCGAACCTGTCTCTAATATTTCAAAAATTCATTTTTTAATCATTTTTCCAACTTTTTCGATTTCACACGCTGACACCCAGTTGACCAAGTCCAATTTAATGACCCTGGACAACTGTTTGACCTACCAAGTCCAAGTTAATGGCCCTGGATGATCAGTTATATGAAGTACTCTGTCGTTTTGTTTCAAAAACAATTCAAATTAATGAACTTTTCAACGTTTCAAACATTTTCACATTTTATCTTTCAAACATCATACCAAATCTTTGTTTGCAATCACAGCTTACCCAACCCTCACCAGACACTAACATGATCTGCACACTGGCTTTGATCTTCCAATCCCCAGTATCAGTTGTCGAATATAATGAGAAAAGAAAATCTTTTTGGGTTTAAAGCTGTACAAACTGAAGTATATACACACAATATTTTTTCCGGGCGTGTTAGGGGATCATATCAGCTGCCGACAGAACACATGCACCGTTAAGCTTATTTCATTTTAAGCATTAAGCAATTCGCGTTGATTGTCGGTATATTGATCCATTTTAAATTCTCGAAAAACTTTCAATTTGTTTGGGATACGTGATTAGTGTTTTAGAGACTTAAACGTTAACGTGTGTTCCCACCTCAGTATATACTCCCGTATCCGGATCCCAGTATTCAGTCTTACAGGTGAATATACCACGGCTGATATCTGTTGGGGGTAGATGCGAAACCATGAGAGCTCAGGTCAGAACTTCCGTTCAGCAAAGAGATGACGGCTCGACTTTTCGGTGGGTCCCCTTTAGAGGATCTTTTGCATTTCAACAGCAGCGACTATCAATTTTATTGTTTCATCAGCATGCTGAGGGTGAAGCTTATGTTTCAAAGCTTTTTGCGTAAAGTATTATCCGGGGACTAGGTCAGTATTTCCATACAGCAGAAGTCCCGGGATAATACCCCAGATATCACCGAGCATAAAGACCTAGTATCTCAGAATACGGGACCTTTCAAACAGGATTTCAGGGGTTACCTATATATCCAGGAGGTGTTCGCCACGAAAACGCAAGTTAAATTTAGTTTATATCCCAAACTGATCTACTAATTCTGTAAGAACCTACCGGCACATCTTTAGCGAGACTGCTTAATTGCATTTAATACATTACATATCTCTAGCGTACTGTGCCTGTCTAGCTGATGTACTATCATTTCCCCTATACTACACAGCTCTTTTTGTATTTTTTAATGTTTTTGGATTTTTATGGTTTTATCATGTTTTTGTATTTTTCTGCGAATATCTCCCACTAAAACTAAAACATAATTTTGTGTTTTTGATTTTAACGAAAAGCAGGAAATACAACTGTACAAAATAAAAATTGACAACCCGATACGGTTCAAGTCAGATCCCCGCCCAATTCGGCTTCACACTCGATAACCCTCCCAGATTGCAGATTTTTCATCCCATTTAACCTTAAAAGATAATAAAATCTCTTTTTATCAAACGGTTTGGTGTAAAAATCAGCTTTCTGATCATCGGTGCCCACATGTTCAATCCGTATTAATTTCTTTTCGTGACAATCTCGAATAAAATGGTGACGGATTTCAATGTGTTTTGTTTTCGAATGATGAACCGGATTTTTAGTAACATTTATAGCCGCTTCATTGTCCACAAATATCGGCGTATCCAAGAATTGCAGACCGAAGTCGCGCATCTGCTGTTGGATCCAGAGGATCTGCGAGCAACAGCTAGAGGCTGAGACGTACTCAGCCTCACACGTGGAAAGCGCAACTGCAGTTTGCTTCTTGCACTGCCAGGTAACGAGCCGAGTTCCGAAGAACTGGCACCCAGCAGTGGTGGACTTTGCATTCTGCTTACAGCTACCAAAATCTGAATCAGCGAAACCGGATAAGGTAAAATCACCCAAACGAGGGTACCACAAGCCGATTCTTGGGTAACCCTTCAAATACCGTAAGATGCGTTTGACGATCGTCAGGTGTGATTGCTTCGGATTTGACTGATATCGTGCACACAGACATGTCGGGTACATAATGTCGGGACGGGAAGCTGTGAGATACATTAAAGACCCAATGATCGATCGGTATAACGTTTCATCCATCTTTACTCCCTGTTCATCCGGACAAATACCATGGTTCTATGCGAGGGGGGTTGATGCAGGACTGCAATCTGTCATATCAAACTTGTCTAGCACATCCTTTACATACTTTGACTGGTGAATGAAGATTCCGTCGGGCATTTGTTCTACCTGCAGCCCGAGGAAGAACTTCATCTCCCCCATTGAACTCATTTAATATTTCTTCTTCATTACTCTCTCAAATTCTTTACACAAATCGTCGTTGGTGGAACCAAAAATGATATCATCAACGTAGATCTGCACGATCAGCAAGTGGCTTGCTTCTTCTTTTGTGAACAAGGTGTTGTCTACTGTTCCTCTTGTGAACCCGTTGTCCAGCAAGTAGGTTGAGAGAGTCTCGTACCAGGCTCTCGGGGCCTGGTGTAGACCGTATAATGCTTTATCCAGTAAGTACACCTTGTCTTTGTTCAGTGGATCTGCAAACCCCGGTGGTTGCCCCACGTAAACTTCTTCTCGAATCTTGCCATATAGGAATGCAGATTTAACATCGAGTTGATAGACTTTGAAATCTTTCCAGGATGCAAAGGCAAGAAAGATACGAATAGCTTCAAGCCTTGCGACCGGCGCGTAAACCTCTTCATAGTCTATACCCTCCTGTTGGCTGAAGCCTTGAACCACTAGACGTGCTTTGTTCCTCACCACGACTCCTCTATCATCACGTTTACATTTAAACACCCATTTTTTCTTTATCAACTTCTGATTCTTCGACAGATCGACCAGTCTCCAGACGCCCAATTTCTCAAATTGTTGCAGCTCTTCCTGCATTGCATTAACCCAGCTGTCTTCGGTCAACGCTTCTTTGTAAGTCCTGGGCTCTATCTGCGAAATAAAACATTTGAGTGAGACTTCTTTCTGCATATCAGCAATATCTGAATAAAAACATGTAAAAGCTTGGTCTATCTGATGTCTCGTCTTGACACCACTCTGTAGATCGCCGATAATTTGTTCTGAAGGATGGTAAGACAGTGTCCGTGGCATCACAGTATCAGGCACCACAACTTCCGACTCCAGATTCGATATGTCAAGATCAACGGTTTGATCAACAGCATCCTCTGATATCTCATTTGGTTCCTCGTCAAAGGTAGGAGCGGGTTCCTCCTCTGAGTCGTCAGAAACATCAAACGATGGAGCTGGTTCCTCTGGTACCTCTGGCGGTATATGAACGGTTCCACTTGGTCCAGCTTCATCATCGTGAGTACCCACGGTGGGCGTAGAAACATCTAGCGGTCTAGATTCCGGCTCTTGCAATTGACTTTGCTGATACAAGTACATGAGAGCAAATTCCTCCTCACTCGGCTCGGACGACAGATGAAACGATTCCCAGAGTTTGTCGTAGTCGAAAAGGAATCTTTGTCCGGGAAGTTGTTGCGACGGCGTGTGCTTTTGACAATCCACATGATGGACCTGAATCACCTTCCCCAGACACGGTACAAACACCCTTTTTAACGGGCTGGCGTAACCTACGAAAAATCCTTCATTCGCTTTTGCTCCGAATTTACCATCAGCATCTATGAAAGTACACGGAGAGCCAAAAGGTTCTAGGAACTCAAGATTTGGCTAATAGCGATGCAGCAACTCGAAACAAGTCTTTTTATATTTCTTCACTGTCCGAACTCTATTCAATGTATAGCAAGCCGCTGACACTGCTTCACTCCAGAGGAAAATCGGAAGCTTTGAATCGGCCAACATAGTACGTGCGGTCTCGATCAGGGTTCTATTCTTTCGTTCAGCCACTCCGTTCTGTTGTGGTGTGTACGGCGCACTGAATTCATGTAGTATCCCCTTCTCGTTACAGAACTCGTACATTTTGTTATTCTTGAACTCTGTTCCGTTATCACTCTGAATTCTTCTGATTGGCAGCTTGTACACTGTTTCCATCTTTTTGAATAAAACCATCAAAGCATCGAATTTTTCGTCCTTCTTCTCCAAATAAACAACCCATGAAAACCTTGTATAATCATCCGTAACCACCAAACAGTAAGAATCTCCACTGATGCTTTTGACGTTAACCGGCCCGAAGAGATCCATATGCAATCTCTCGAGAGGTAACCGGATGGTATTGAGCATCTTTAGCGGATGAGACTTCCGTACATGTTTACCTTTCTTACAAGCAACACAATCGTCAGGTAAATGAAAATTCTTAACATTCACACCTTCTACCAAATCGTTGTGCACAAGAAAATTCATTTTACGAACGTGTATATGACCCATTTTTCTGTGCCACATAATTGACTCTTTCTCAGTTGCTTTAGATTTTGTTACAAAACATTGTTTTTGAGGAGTTGTTGGTGTTGTAGTGCTCATGTCTAAAATGTAAAGATCATTAACCCTAGGAGCACGCAACAGCACTAACTCATCAGGGACTTTAAACCCTTGCTTTAAAACCAAACATTCTGTTTTTGTAAAATGTACGCTAAAATCTTTGTCGCAAATTTGTGAAATACTTAACAAATTGTTCGTCAATTCAACAATATAATTCACTTTGTCAAAAGATATGATGCCGTTTGTGAGCTTTCCCTGACCAACAATCCTGCCAGCTTGGTTACCAGCAAATCCAACGTAGCTTCCATTAATTGATTTGACATCATATAATAGAGCTAAGGATCCCGTCATATGTCTCGACGCTCCGCTGTCCATTATCCACCTGGATAGCACAGACTTTGGCAGCTCCTACAATCAGCACACAAACACATCAGTTAAACAATGATGCCCACGACTTTTTAGCTTCTGACACTGAACCAGAAACTACATTGCATTTCTCACTTGTTTTTGGAAAGTTAAATGTGACATTTGACTCAATTTCCTTTTTATCTTGTTTCACTTTGTTATGAAGTTTGGGAAATTCCGACAAAAACTGATCAATTTCAGACTCAAACACCGCAACATCATCTTTCACAAACTGTGACTCATTTTTCAACACACTTTCCATCTTTTTGATCTCACCAGATGGTTTAGATTTCGCGACCCATGACTGATTTTCAAAAGTTTTTGCTTTAGGGTAGAATTTCGAAGTCTTGGGAGATTTAGAAGACTCGCCAATCTCAAAAGTCGATTTTGGCTTGTCCTCCGACTTCAATTTTTCACCCCGTTTAAGAATTCGGATCGGCGAAACCAACACTTGTTTATCTTTTGCAACGACCGGTGATTTTGGTCGAGGTTTTTGAATCATTTGTTTTGAAACATTTTTGTTTTCAACCTTAGGTTTTTCAACCTTCGGTTTTTCAACCATTTGTTTATTAACAGCTTTTACCACAACCGGTTTTTCAATCACTTTCTTACACTGCTTCGCCATGTGGCCAACTTCATTGCAGCGATAACACACACGCTTATCATATTCTACAAAAGTGGTTGTGACAGTTTCCACTTTTAGCTTTTGCGCTGCATTGAAGTCGTCCACGGCCTTTTGACTAAATATATAATCTTTTTCAATTTCAGTGCTAGGACCAACGACAAAAACATCATCCATCCTATCTTTTGGCTTGACCACCTACTTAGTCATTTTCTTCTCAAAACCTAGACCTTTATTCTTTAACTGATTTTTCTTGTTTTGGCTTTTACTCACCCCATCTATCTTTTCTGAACTAGTGGGACGTGAAGAACCAACTGATTTTTTCAGTTTCGAAAAGAAATCATTTTTCTTGATTTCGTTAACACTCAGTTCAACCAACTTAAAAACTTTCTCAACATTCTCGAATTTGACATTTTGAAGCGGAAACTCGGTGTTGGAGTAAAGTTTGTCAGACCCAACCATAGTGTAAGCCACCATAATCGAATCATCATCCGCACTTTTATCCGTTTTTGACAAATAACGATCTAAAAAGTTTCCGTACTCCTCAGAATCACTACCGGACTCCACTGATTTTGCCTTCTCAGATTTCTCACTATCATCGTCCAACACCTGATCAATAACATTTTTGATTACCTGGGATTCGTTGTCAGTGTCAGACGCATTGAAAGTGATATCAATGTTATCAGGTAAATCATTCTCAAGTGTTTTTAGTTTGATGTTTAATGCAGCTTCCACCCCATCTGGATATTTCTGTGTATAATGATTCCACATTGGGGGTGGAACACTGTTGTAGACAGGTGAAGCATGTGGCTGTTGTGGCACTATTTGTTCTAACACATACGATGATGCCACATAACTCATCAATTTCTGATCAATTCTATCATTTTCAATTTTAGTCAACTCAAGCTCTTTTCTCAAAGAAGCGATTGTATCTAAATGAAAATTGACTTCTCTCTGTTTATCAAATAAAGTTGATTGTGCCAGCTTGGTTGCTTTATCGTTTTCAAGACTCTCTTTTTGGATCAGTTTTATTGACCTAGACAATGTGTCATATGCCACTTTTACTTGTTCTAAGTCAAACTTCACCAAATCTGCATGTTGTTTTAAATCCTGATAATTGGTGTCTTTTTCAAGACACCCCGTGCATGGTTGTGAACAACTTAGACACGGTGTATCGGGAATTGAAACTTTTTCAACTTTAATCTCATCCTCACAAACAATTTTACCAACAAGATCTGACTCTGACTCAGACGACTTGACCACGTTGACCTCTATGACTCCAGTTTCCTTTCCTAGACCTGACATCTTATCAACTGACTCCTGGAAATCTGTGTCTACCTCTTTCAACTTGCTCATCAATGCTTTATCTGCAATTTCCTTTAGAGCTTCTTCATTCATTTCCTTCGAAACATCGATCACCTCCTCAACTGCTTCTTTCTCTGCTTCAAATCTCGGACACGTTCCAGTTCTTGGCTCTTCAAAATAATCTGCAAAAGAATCAAAAACGTTAGGAGGTAAAATAGATTTCATTGTATAAACAAATTCCTCCTGCCGTGATTGAAAGTTGAGAAATTCAGTTACTGATTCCCCAGCTTTTTCAGAATTATCTATAGAAACCTCTTTAACAACCTCCGGAACCACCTGATCAGTAACTTCCATAGCCTCTTCAATCACAATTTCAGTCACAGAATCAACCATCTTAGTAACTACATCCTCAACCACCTCAGAATCAGACTTAACAACACTCTCAGAAACTACTTCACCAACATTCTCAGTAACCACCTCATCGCTAACCTTCGACTCTGCAACTGTCTCGGTGATTTCAACTACCTCAGCCATCATTGCTCGATCATCCTTTCCTGGAACATACTTGTACCAACTAAACCCAGACGCAACTTTTTCATCATCTTGGTTTACGATAAGTGCCTTCTCTGGTTTGTTCTCAATCTGAGGTCTCTGAACAGCAGATTGTTGATTTGGACGGTGATATATAGCTTGTCTGTAATAATCGTTTGTAAATGGATTCTGATGATTCTGCACTTCACGATTCGGACACTCACGCTTGAAATGACCTCGTTCTTTGCACTTAAAACAGGTAACTTTTGTCTTATCGAACCCTAATTTCTGATCAGGACCTGACAGACTGCTTCTACCCGTGATTTCCATAAAGCGTTGTGCTCTTCTAACCAAACTCGCCATGCACCATTTTATATCTATCATGTCACACCCCCAGAATCCACCTGCGGAGTATCACCGCTTGGGAGCGTGACTGACCAGGATCAAGCCACCAATCATATTGAACATGTAATTAATATTAAGTAAAATAAATGTAAACCATCCATCCAATACGATAGGTGTTCAAAACATAACCATAGTTTCAAAGTGTAGCGGAAGCATAGTAAATAATCCAACAATAGTTAATAGTTTTAAATGTCATAATAGTTCAACGTAGAAACCACGATCCTTGTCCACAACGACCCGCTTCTCCAGTGCAAGCTCCAAGTACCTAACGATCTACAAGGCATGTAACAGAATGATCAACAAACTAGTTGAGCGAGTTCACAGTAAGTAAATGCGTAACAGTAAGTAACGGGTGGCTCTACAGGGCCAATAGTAAGTTATACAGGTGGGGGCTTCCCATGTTATGTGACCACTAGACTATTCGTATCATCCCTGTTCTTCGTCCGAGAACAGTAGCGCGTATGGGGTGTGCGTAGGTTTTACGCACGTATCCTTCATAACCGAGGATAGAAGTAAGTAATGCGTACACGTAGGTTTTACGTGCGTGCCTGACATCCGAGGCAGTAATTGGCATGTGACCACGTAGGTGTTATCCCAACCTACGGAACCGTCCTGACATCCGAGGACCATGATAGGTGATAGTCTAGGAAAAGCATATATACGTTCTTAGTCAATGATAACCTTTAACCCATTCCCACGACCCGGGAATCCCATGCCTTAGTAGAAGTGTGAACTCACCTTGGTTTGCTCGGTATGCTAGGTTATGCACTCACAAGTAATTAATCACGTCCTATTGTATGCACGTATAACAAATCAGTTCATGTTCGCAATGATACGCATGCAATCTAATGTCACATAGTGCTTGATAGCCAATATCATGCATCAATCATGTATCACATAACAGTCAGTTTGCATATCGGCACAACACGTATCATTTCACATTTAATCATCAGCTAGTGTACACGAATACAAATGTTAACATTCATCACCAAGCATGGCATGCCAAATAAATCAAGCATACATTCCATCATTCAAAGTATGTTTATAACCCCCCCATTATCTTTCGACCCAACTGTTATCTTTCGACACAACAGTTATCTTTCGACATATTAGTTATCACAGTTATCTTTCGGACCAATTGTTATGTTTCGAACCAAATGTCATCTTTCGACCAAATGTCATCTTTCGACCACGCTGTTATCTTTCGGTCAACATAACTATGTTTCGGTCAATGCTATCCTTCGGTCAACACTACTATGGTTCGAAGGACAAGTATCTTTCGGTCACAACAACTATGTTTCGACTAACAAGTATCTTTCGGTCACAACTATGTTTCGAATAACTAATATCTTTCGGTAAATATCAGTTACGTTTACTCAAAGTTTCCAAGTTTATCCGTGATTATCAATTAACACAAATTCAAGTATTCGGTTACCTCAGAATCGATCAAACAGGGAGTTTCATATTAAACCTCATGAACCCTAATTTAACCACATGAACAATAATAACACTTAATCATATTATGTTCCGGTTCCATGAACAATAAAAAAATTCCGAATTGCATAATATCACAGCCGATCCACAAAACATTATCATTGAACATCATCACAACAGATCCGATTAACATACACATCCGATTAACATCCATATCCGATTAACATACAAACAACATATTGCAAGACAATTGATAAATCATGAAATCATATACACTCAAAGCATCATCTATTAACATAAACAACATCACACACTAACCGGAAAATCTGAATTACGGAACGAGATCTTCGAACAGAGAATGGGTCTGCTATGCCGTCACACACACACACAATGGAACTAGGGTTTTTGAAATAACTGTCGACTTACATGCATTCACGTATATAAAACGTATCACAGGAATGGGCCAAGCCCATTAGAAAGACTGGGCCGAAAGATGTCGAAGGATCCTATCTTTGCTCGAAGGATAGAGTCCTTGGTCGAAGGATATGTTTCGTGATCCTTCGAACCGAAAGTTGATCCTTCGAATCGAAGGTTATCTTTCGTGATCCTTCGATCTGTAAGTCATGTTTCGTGATCCTTCGAAGGTTGGACCTATCCTTCGAAGGATCTTTGTGTTTCACACTGACAAGTTCACACATTTGACAAGTTTCACAAATACAACCAAACAATCAAACCATAAATAACTTCATGGCAATCAATACATGATCGTGCAATAAATACGAAATAGAAATTTTGGAAATTTGAGTTGTCACATTATCCCCAACTTAAAAGAAATTTCGTCCCGAAATTTGGTACGCACTCACTGAGGAAGCTGGGTAAGTTACATCGTTCACTGGTTTTCCTGGGGTGTCACATCATCCCCCCGTTGATTTGGAATTTCGTCCCGAAATTCAGTAGTAGTAGCTTCAGCCTCAGAAGTGGATGCATTGGTTTCGAATAGCTGGGGGTACTTTTCTTTCATCTGGTCTTCGCGTTCCCAGGTATACTCTGGGCCACGCTGGGAGTTCCAACGAACTCGAACAAGAGGGATTCTCTTGTGTTTGAGGACCTTAACATCCCGGTCCGTGATTTCAATTGGTTCCTCGACGAACTGCAACCGCTCGTCGATAGTGAGTTCCTTAAAAGGAATGATGAGGGTTTCATCTGATAAGCACTTCTTTAAGTTCGACACATGAAAGACATTGTGAACTGCTCCGAGTTCAGCTGGTAAGTTCAACTTGTAGGCTACTTTGCCAATCTTTTCTAAGATTTCGAATGGTCCGACGTACCGCGGATTCAGTTTGCCCCTTTTGCCAAAACGTACCACACCCTTCCAGGGTGAAACTTTCAATAAAACCCGGTCCCCGACCTCAAATTCCAATGGCTTTCTACGCTTGTCCGCGTAGGCTTTCTGACGGTCGCGTGCTGCCGCCATGCGTTGTCGTATCTGCGCAATCTTTTCTGTGGCGTCCACTACAATCTCTGGACCCGTAATTTGACTATCCCCCACCTCTGCCCAACAGAGAGGTGACCGGCATTTACGTCCGTACAATGCCTCGAATGGAGCGGCTTGAATGCTGGTATGATAGCTGTTATTGTATGAAAACTCCACTAAAGGGAGGTGCTTTTCCCAGCCGTTGCCGAAATCGATGACACACGCTCGAAGCATGTCTTCTAGAGTTTGGATAGTTCGCTCAGACTGCCCATCCGTTTGAGGATGATATGCTGTGCTCATGTCTAATCGTGAGCCGAAGGATTTGTGCATCGCTTGCCAAAGCTCTGACGTGAATCGTGCATCGCGATCCGAAATAATAGAGGTGGGCACTCCGTGCCTCGAAACAACTTCTTTAAGATAGACGTCTGCGAGAGTGGAGAACTTGTCCGTTTCCTTGATCGGCAGGAAGTGTGCAGACTTGGTGAGTCGATCAACTATGGTCCATATTGTATCGTTCCCACGCTGAGATCTAGGTAGACCTTTAACAAAATCCATGGAAATTTCTTCCCATTTCCATTGCGGTATCTTAGGCTGCTGAAGTAGACCAGCTGGTTTCTGATATTCAACCTTGACTCTCGCACAGGTTAAGCATTTTCCAACGTACGTAGCGATGTGAGCCTTCATACTAGGCCACCAATAAGTAGTGCTGATGTCGTGGTACATTTTATCCGACCCTGGATGTACCGAATAGCGAGACTTGTGAGCTTCATCCATTACAAGTTCGCGTAGACCGCCATAAAGTGGGACCCAAATACGCCCCGTTACATAGTAGGCGCCGTCTTCCTTTTGTTCCATGCGTTGCCTTGAGCCGCGTAAGGCTTCAGCTTTGACGTTTTCGGGTTTCAGTGCTTCTAACTGAGCAGCTCGTATCTGTGCAGGAAGACTGGACTGAATAGTAAGCTGTAGCGCTCGCACGCGCTTAGGTAGAGTGTCTTTCCGACTGAGGGCATCAGCCACAACATTGGCCTTGCCTGGATGATACTTGATGGCGCATTCATAGTCGTTTAGAAGTTCAACCCATCTCCGTTGACGCATATTCAAATCCTTCTGCTTAAGAATATGCTCGAGACTCCTGTGATCGGTGTAAATCGTGCACTTGGTACCGTACAGGTAGTGTCGCCATATCTTAAGCGCGAAAACAACAGCTCCCAGCTCTAAATCGTGCGTCGTGTAGTTCCGTTCATGAACCTTGAGTTGCCGCGAAGCGTAGGCAATAACTTTATCCCGCTGCATCAATACACAACCAAGCCCCTGTATCGATGCGTCACAATAAACCACGAAGTCATCCGTGCCCTCTGGCAATGAGAGAATAGGTGCGCTGCAAAGCCTATCCTTTAAGTACTGAAAAGCGGTCTCTTGCGTATTACCCCATCTGTAAACGACACCTTTCTGTGTTAGCATAGTAAGTGGTTGCGTGATCTTTGAGAAGTCTTTAATAAATCGCCTGTAGTAACCCGCCAAACCCAAGAATTGGCGTATTTCTGTCGGTGTACGTGGTGCTGGCCAGTTTCTGATCGAATCAACCTTGGATGGATCGACATGAATCCCATCCTTGTTCACCACATGGCCTAAGAAGTGGACTTCACGAAGCCAGAAGTCGCATTTTGAAAACTTTGCGTACAGTTGCTCCTTTCGAAGAAGTTCCAAGATAAGACGTAGGTGTCGCTCGTGCTCTTCCTGACTCTTGGAGTAAATCAGGATGTCGTCGATGAAAACAATGACGAACTTGTCGAGATAGGGTTTGCACACCCTGTTCATAAGATCCATAAATACTGCAGGTGCGTTCGTAAGCCCGAACGGCATAACCAAGAACTCGTAGTGACCATAGCGAGTTCTGAATGCTGTCTTAGAGACGTCCTCCTCGCGGACTCTCAGCTGATGATAACCTGACCGTAGGTCGATCTTGGAATAGTAACACGACCCTTGCAACTGGTCAAATAAGTCGTCTATGCGCGGAAGGGGATAACGGTTCTTCACCGTCACCTTATTGAGTTCGCGGTAGTCGATGCACATTCTGAACGTACCGTCTTTCTTCTTCACAAATAACACTGGAGCTCCCCAAGGCGAAGAGCTTGGACGAATAAAGCCCTTTTCCAAGAGCTCTTGTAGCTGCTTCGACAGTTCTTCCAGTTCGGTTGGAGCTAAACGATACGGTGCGCGGGCTATTGGTGCTGCTCCAGGAGCTAACTCAATCTGAAACTCGACTTGACGATGAGGAGGTAAACCAGGTAAATCTTCAGGAAACACTTGAGGAAAATCACGCACAACTGGTATATCCTCCAGCTTCTTTTCCTTTGCTGATGCGTCAGTGACAAGTGCCAGAATGGCAGTATGTCCCTTTCGTAAACATTTCTGCGCCTTTAAGTAAGAGATGATGCCAACCACAGCACCACTCTTGTCACCTTGTACTTCGAGAGGTTCTTGACTGGAGCGAGGAATACGAATAACTTTTTCTTTGCATAAGATCTCCGCGTGATGTTGGGATAACCAATCCATACCGATGACGACGTCGAAACTACCCAAGACTATGGGTATGAGATCAATCGAGAAAGTCTGACCCGCTAGAACAATACTACAACCCTTGACTACCTGTGCGGCTTCTACACTTTTACCATTGGCTAGTTCTACGACGTGTTTGGTGTCTAGGGGTGTTGGTGTACGTTTTAATAATTTACTCATTTTCAATGACATATAGCTTGTATCAGCACCCGAATCAAATAAGACAGTAACATAAATATCGTCGAGAAGAAACTTACCCATAACCACATTGGGATCATTCACTGCGTCACCCCGACCTAGCACAAAAGCACGACCCCGAGCTTCGTTGCCATTGTTGTTGTTGTTTCCCCCGTTATTGTTGTTATTGTTCCCGTTGCCCTGATTGTTGTTGTTGTTCTGGTTCCTGTTTAGCTGAGGGCAGTGTCTCTTGATGTGACCTTCAGCACCACAATTATAGCACCCCTTGTTGCCCTGTTGCTGATTCTGCTGTGCCGGTGGCTGCTGCTGATCCTGATTCGCAGGACGAGGGCTTCTACAGTCTTTGGCCTCGTGACCCATCTTGAGGCATCTTTGACAACGGCCCCTGTTACACTGGCCGCTGTGGTGCCTGTTGCAGTTGTTACACTTTGGAAGGTTTCCGCGATATCCACCCTGCCTGTGGCTACCTGACGACTGCTGGTTAGGGCTTTGATAGTTGCCAGTCTTTCGCTGCTGATTCTGGGACTGAACCGAAATTGATGCTTTGCTTGAATCCCCCTCCCATTTCCTCTTGTTGTCACTGAGGGTAACGGGAGTAGCTGAAGGAGTGACTGTAGCAGTAGCGCTGACGCGCTTAGGCAGTTTATTCTGATCCACTGCCTGATCGGTGATGCGATGAGCGAGACGCTGGATTTCCTGGATGTTGTTGAGGTTAGCCGAGGTAACGTGGCTCTGTATTTCTGGTGCCAAACCTTTGAGATACAACTCAATACGCTTGTATGGAGGGTCCACCATAGTTGGACATAACACAGCCAACTCATTTGATCTCTTGGTGTAAGCTTCGATTTCCGAACCAACCATTTTCAAGTTATACAACTCGTCCTCCAACTTGTGAATGTCTTCTCTAGTGCAGTATTCCCTCTTGATCAGTTCTTTGAAATCATTCCAGGGTGTGGCGTTAGCGGCTGCCAACCCTAAGATCTGTACTTGTGCGTTCCACCAAGTGAGCGCAATCCCTTCAAGTGTGCCAGTGGCGAACTTCACCCTGCGAGCCTCAGGGCATTCACACATTTCGAAAACCGACTCGAGCTTTTCAAACCAGTGGAGGAGTCCAACTGCTCCCTCCGTGCCACTGAACGAGCTAGGACGACAATCCATGAAATTCTTGAAGGTGCACCCAGGTTGTTGCTGAGCGGGTTGACCTATTGTGTACGAATAGGGCAAAGTTAAGTACGAGAATTAATGTAGGATCTAAAGATCCTAGTGTCTATACTGCAGGGTATACTACCTGCTTGGGCGGCTGCAACTGCCGCAGCAACGAGAGCCTCTAGCTGGGCTTGAGTCATGTTAATTCGTGCGGCCATTGATCTTCACATCAAAGGCAACATAAGTGAGAAAGGTTCGCGAATAGTGCGATGACAGAAGAGTGTAAGCACATAAGTATTCTCATGCAATGACAAGTTGTGAGCAAGGTAATGTAAGCATACTACGAGCAAAGTTCTATGCAAATTCTAGCATGTAGGCAATAAACATAAACCTTATTACCTAGGGAGTTGAGTCTTGCACGTGGAGCGAAGCGTCGTTGTGGATCGTTGAGAGCACTGTTCTGGTTATAGTCTGGTTTTAATAAAAACGTTTTTCCATATTAAAACCAAGTTCTCTATAACCAATGGCTCTGATACCAATCTGTCACACCCCCAGAATCCACCTGCGGAGTATCACCGCTTGGGAGCGTGACTGACCAGGATCAAGCCACCAATCATATTGAACATGTAATTAATATTAAGTAAAATAAATGTAAACCATCCATCCAATACGATAGGTGTTCAAAACATAACCATAGTTTCAAAGTGTAGCGGAAGCATAGTAAATAATCCAACAATAGTTAATAGTTTTAAATGTCATAATAGTTCAACGTAGAAACCACGATCCTTGTCCACAACGACCCGCTTCTCCAGTGCAAGCTCCAAGTACCTAACGATCTGCAAGGCATGTAACAGAATGATCAACAAACTAGTTGAGCGAGTTCACAGTAAGTAAATGCGTAACAGTAAGTAACGGGTGGCTCTACAGGGCCAATAGTAAGTTATACAGGTGGGGGCTTCCCATGTTATGTGACCACTAGACTATTCGTATCATCCCTGTTCTTCGTCCGAGAACAGTAGCGCGTATGGGGTGTGCGTAGGTTTTACGCACGTATCCTTCATAACCGAGGATAGAAGTAAGTAATGCGTACACGTAGGTTTTACGTGCGTGCCTGACATCCGAGGCAGTAATTGGCATGTGACCACGTAGGTGTTATCCCAACCTACGGAACCGTCCTGACATCCGAGGACCATGATAGGTGATAGTCTAGGAAAAGCATATATACGTTCTTAGTCAATGATAACCTTTAACCCATTCCCACGACCCGGGAATCCCATGCCTTAGTAGAAGTGTGAACTCACCTTGGTTTGCTCGGTATGCTAGGTTATGCACTCACAAGTAATTAATCACGTCCTATTGTATGCACGTATAACAAATCAGTTCATGTTCGCAATGATACGCATGCAATCTAATGTCACATAGTGCTTGATAGCCAATATCATGCATCAATCATGTATCACATAACAGTCAGTTTGCATATCGGCACAACACGTATCATTTCACATTTAATCATCAGCTAGTGTACACGAATACAAATGTTAACATTCATCACCAAGCATGGCATGCCAAATAAATCAAGCATACATTCCATCATTCAAAGTATGTTTATAACCCCCCATTATCTTTCGACCCAACTGTTATCTTTCGACACAACAGTTATCTTTCGACATATTAGTTATCACAGTTATCTTTCGGACCAATTGTTATGTTTCGAACCAAATGTCATCTTTCGACCAAATGTCATCTTTCGACCACGCTGTTATCTTTCGGTCAACATAACTATGTTTCGGTCAATGCTATCCTTCGGTCAACACTACTATGGTTCGAAGGACAAGTATCTTTCGGTCACAACAACTATGTTTCGACTAACAAGTATCTTTCGGTCACAACTATGTTTCGAATAACTAATATCTTTCGGTAAATATCAGTTACGTTTACTCAAAGTTTCCAAGTTTATCCGTGATTATCAATTAACACAAATTCAAGTATTCGGTTACCTCAGAATCGATCAAACAGGGAGTTTCATATTAAACCTCATGAACCCTAATTTAACCACATGAACAATAATAACACTTAATCATATTATGTTCCGGTTCCATGAACAATAAAAAAATTCCGAATTGCATAATATCACAGCCGATCCACAAAACATTATCATTGAACATCATCACAACAGATCCGATTAACATACACATCCGATTAACATCCATATCCGATTAACATACAAACAACATATTGCAAGACAATTGATAAATCATGAAATCATATACACTCAAAGCATCATCTATTAACATAAACAACATCACACACTAACCGGAAAATCTGAATTACGGAACGAGATCTTCGAACAGAGAATGGGTCTGCTATGCCGTCACACACACACACAATGGAACTAGGGTTTTTGAAATAACTGTCGACTTACATGCATTCACGTATATAAAACGTATCACAGGAATGGGCCAAGCCCATTAGAAAGACTGGGCCGAAAGATGTCGAAGGATCCTATCTTTGCTCGAAGGATAGAGTCCTTGGTCGAAGGATATGTTTCGTGATCCTTCGAACCGAAAGTTGATCCTTCGAATCGAAGGTTATCTTTCGTGATCCTTCGATCTGTAAGTCATGTTTCGTGATCCTTCGAAGGTTGGACCTATCCTTCGAAGGATCTTTGTGTTTCACACTAACAAGTTCACACATTTGACAAGTTTCACAAATACAACCAAACAATCAAACCATAAATAACTTCATGGCAATCAATACATGATCGTGCAATAAATACGAAATAGAAATTTTGGAAATTTGAGTTGTCACATATCAGTTCCAGTTCTTCCGGATCGATCTGATCGTAATCCTCTTTAGTCATATCGGGATTACCGATCCTACCGGCAACCAAACCTTCATAAGCTTCCAGAACTGATGCCAGTAACGCGATGTGCTGCTTGGCTGCATTCTCGGTGATTTCATTCCCATTCTTGATGTTAACCGCAATGTTACACTGACACCGGACACAAATGTCTGTTGATTTGACCCTGTAGAACTTTGAGGAGAATTCTGCTCTGAAACTTTGACATTTGGCTCGTAGTTGGCAAATGAAGTCGACTGACTCGACTGATAAGCATTTGGAGCAGCAGATGAAGTGTTGTCTGCACTAAACCCGGTTTGAATCTTCGGACTCTGAACATTAGTAGCTGCCGGACTATTCTTGTAATACAAAGACACGTCCTGTGGCATATTCGCTGTCACACCCCCAAAATCCACCCGCGGAGTATCACCGCTTGGGAGCGTGACTGACCAGGATCAAGCCACCAATCATATTGAACATGTAATTAATATTAAGTAAAATAAATGTAACCCATCCATCCAATACGATAGGTGTTCAAAACATAACCATAGTTTCAAAGTGTAGCGGAAGCATAGTAAATAATCCAACAATAGTTAATAGTTTTAAATGTCATAATAGTTCAACGTAGAAACCACGATCCTTGCCCACAACGACCCGCTTCTCCAGTGCAAGCTCCAAGTACCTAACGATCTGCAAGGCATGTAACAGAATGATCAACAAACTAGTTGAGCGAGTTCACAGTAAGTAAGTGCGTAACAGTAAGTAACGGGTGGCTCTACTGGGCCAATAGTAAGTTATACAGGTGGGGGCTTCCCATGTTATGTGACCACTAGACTATTCGTATCAACTACTCGTATCATCCCTGTTCTTCATCCGAGAACAGTAGCGCGTATGGGGTGTACGTAGGTTTTACGTACGTATCCTTCATAACCGAGGATAGGAGTAAGTAATGCGTACACGTAGGTTTTACGTGCGTGCCTGACATCCGAGGCAGTAATTGGCATATGACCACGTAGGTGTTATCCTAACCTACGGAACCGAGGATAGAAGTAAGTAATGCGTACACGTAGGTTTTACGTGCGTGCCTGACATCCGAGGCAGTAATTGGCATATGACCACGTAGGTGTTATCCTAACCTACGGAACCGTCCTGACATCCGAGGACCATGGTAGGTGATAGTCTAGGAAAAGCATATATATGTTCTTAGTCAATGGTAACCTTTATCCCATTCCCACGACCCGGGAATCCCATGCCTTAGTAGGAGTGTGAACTCACCTTGGTTTGCTTGGTATGCTAGGTTATGCACTCACAAGTAATTAATCAAGTCCTATTGTATGCACGTATAACAAATCAGTTCATGTTCGTAATGATACGCATGTAATCTAATGTCACATAGTGTTTGATAGCCAATAACATGTATCAATCATGTATCACGCAACAGTTAACTCATTCATACAATTCAGTAATTCATATGAACATTTACAGGATCATGCATCTCTCAAAAACTCAGGCAAGTATGGGGGGGGGTCTCCCCTGTTCAAAACTCAGATAGCACATGTAATCATACAATAAACTCAGACGGTCATGTTACACACACAAGCTTGGACCCTTGATACATTCTTTAAGCTCGGGCCCAATGTCATCATAGTAAACTCGGGCCCAATATAATAACAAACTCGGTCCATAATTGATCTTTAATAAACTCGGACCAATGATGATCCATTATACTCGGTCCAAAGACAACCCATTAAACTCAGACAATAAATCAGCAATTCATTAAACTCGGTCCACATTACCACTCAATAAGCTCGGCCCAAACATCTTTAAACTCGGACAGCTTGAAGGTTGGGCCAAAGAATCTCGGACAGCCCATCAATATTAAACTCGGACCATGTGGAATACTTTAAGTTCGGACCAATTGAAAACACAATTAAACTCGGACTTAAGGGTATTATATTCGGACCAATCATGCAATTTATATTCGGACCATCAATTAAACATTATGTTCGGACCATCATGCAATTTATATTCGGACCATCAATTAAACATTATGTTCGGACCATTTTGATCCATTAAACTCGGACTAGGTGGTCCAAATTAAACTCGGACAAAGTCCAATTCCCTTAAACTCGGACCAATTGAAGGCATCTTATTAAACTCGGGCCTTGTGCTTTCTTATTTACAAACTCAGACAACAATATCACTTAAACTCAGACTGTTACATACGTGAACTTCAATTTGCACAGAATTCATATGATCAGAACAGTTACGCATATCATTCAAACAAACCCTAATTCCAATCGTATCGACGGCAGATAACAAGTTTATTCGATCGATGTTAAACCACAACAATCATCACAATGGTAACCTATCAAGCATGCATCTAATCATCATCGTAATCTCAACTATCCAGGATTAAATCACAGAATATCACATAAGAGATTAGGGTTTTCCAAGAACACACAATCAAGAAATCAATCAACAATTAATCATGAACAATGGTTAAACAATTACCTTGAACGATTCTAGAGGAAGAGGAATCAAGTGTGATGATTATCTAGTGCCAATGATGATGGTGATGATTGCTAGGGAGCCAAAGAAATGAGAGTACGTGCTTGAATTCTTGTGAAAATGATTAGTGAAGTTTAGATTAGGGTTAAGTATCTAGGATTTCACTAATTACCATTTACATCCCTAAGTATTATAATTTACAAATGCACACCATCTCATAACTGTTTCATAGTTTCACCACCAAGTTTACACATTTGACAAGTTTATCATAATTAACACATAATGATGCAACGTCTCGCAACACACTTCATTGTATCAACACATATACAATTTCCATAACATCAAATTGTGAAATCATTCAACTAAATAATACAAGAACGTGCAATAAATGCGAAATAGAAATCTTGTAAGTTCGAGTTGTCACATTCGCTGAATTCATCTTCTTGATTTTTACCAACTCCAACTCATGAGCTTCAATTTTCTCTATAAACACGCTCAAACTATAGTTCACGAAATCTGAACTATTTTTTAACATCATCAAGTACGTTCCCCATTCCTCATAGGGAAGTGCATCACACAACTTGTCTATCCATTCTTCATTCGTCTTTTCAATATTCAACCTTCTCATCTCTACCACCAGATGATAATACCTCTCGATAAGCTGCTTTGTCGATTCACCTTTAATTCCCGTGAATATATCAAATTCTTTCTTTATCAGTGCTTTCTTACTCTTGATCATCGACGCACTGCCTTTGAATTTCTGTTCCAAAGCTTGCCATATCGACTGTGCACTATCATCGTGCTGTAGCAGAACTAGAATATCCTCTTTTATCGCTTGCTGCAGGATGCTAACCATCTTCTTTTCTGCTTTGAATTCAATCTGCTCTGCCTCTGTAACTTGCGATGGTCTTCAACATATTCAACCCGTCTACCGGAGGAACATACTTTCTTTCGATTCTTATCCAGCACTCTAGATGGTTGGCCTGCACCCAGTTTTTGAATCTCCCGGACCATCCTGAATATTCATCCAAACTCATCAACTTCGGAGGTTTCTGCATCGTTCCAAGCTCGTTTTCCAGATTCACATTCTGAATGATGCTAGCAGGACTCTGAGTAACTCCACCACTACCCGCAAACATGTTGTAAAAATCTTGGCTTTCCATTTTCAGTCGTAACGGAAAAATTTTTCAAACAGTCTGAATGAGCGAACCACAATGGCTGAATAAGCGAACCACAATGACTTTCGAGCGAACCACAACTGTAACCAAGAGTGAAAAAGAAATCACCCTAAGAGCGAACCAGAAATAAGCACTTCAAGCGGACCAGGATGTTGCACTAAGAGCGCACTAGACAGCTGACTTTCGAGCGAACCACAAATGATCTTTGGAGCGGACCAGAAACTGTCATTCAAGCGGACCAGACGAGCGAACCAGCAACTAAAATAGACATTTCGAGCGGACCAGAACTAAAAACATGAGCGAACCAGCATAACTTGTATGTTGGAGCGAACCACAAAAGCGAACCACAAGACTGACAAATACGCGGTCCTACTTCACGAGGGTTTTTGGCTCACTTTTAGGCCGTATTTTGACCTGAATCTTTCGAGGGTTTGTTATTAGTGTATTTCACACCTGTTGTCCAAGTTTCAGTCCATTTCCACCGTTCAAACAGTCCAAATCTACAAAAGTCCGTGTAAAAGGCTTCGTATCTAGCAAACTAACTCGCAACTGGCTCTGATACCAATTGTAGGATCAGTTTTGACCTCTCGAGTGAGTCAATCAGAGCTAGTGCTTACTAAAAATGTGGTGGAAACACATTTTCAGCATGATACAAAGAAAAACGTAACAGAAAGGAGTAGAAACAAAAGATTCACACTTAAAATACTTTTTCTTCACTTGATAACGCTTGTCGTACGGACAGCAGTTCGACGTTGAGTTCCAGAAGACGTTACAAATGAAGACTACTACGGGGGTATTTATAGACAAAGTGGTCCGCTCATGTGACATGTCCACAAGAGCGGTCCAGACAACTAAGCTGGTTCGCTTTTGTGGACACATGCCACAAAAGCGGACCTACAACATGATATTCATAAATTTACACTTTAACCCCCTGTACTAACACAAAATGACCTATCTGGACCCTATACATTAAACTAGCATTACAAAGACGCAGGCTTTAGACATTGTGCATCAACAACCAGGAGGTGCTTTAACTGCAACATCAAAGGTCACGTTGCCCGAGATTGCCCAAGGAGATCAAATGAAAGATTGAGGGCTAATTCTCAGAAATCGGCAAAGATTCCAGTCAAAGTCAAGCCCCAGGAACAGAAGGTTCTGAAACCTAAAGTTCAAGAACGGTCAATTCAGGAAAAGAAAGTTAAACTTTCACAGGGGCAGAAAGACAGACTGAGGAAGAAGAGGAAGAAGGCGAGAGAGTATCTCGAGAAGATTTTGTCCTCGAGTTCATTGGACAGATCGAATAAGAGTTCTGATGAATCAACTTCCTCGGCTGCAAAGTCAAGCAAGATGAATTCATCAGATACAAATCTGAGGACTAAAGAGGATAAGAAAAAGAGGAAAGTGAAGTTTTCACTTCCCGGCGATGAATCTGACTCATCAAAGTCAGACAAGCCATCTGCAGGCAATGATTCTGGTTCGTCAAAGCCAGAGGAGCCATTGGTTGAGGTAAAATTGTCGAAAACACCCAAGGTTGGTCGGGCTTGGGTGGATCTTTTTAAATGAAAATCCTGACTTGCCGGAGTTCCTAGGTTGGTAAGCGTGGAGCATGAATCGGCATCTTTCTTAAAATTTTATTCGTTAACGTCATTCATTCAAAAAGTAAAAGGTTTCTTTGTGATTGATTCAAGTGGTTCAAATTTTGAATCACATCAATCCTACAAGTGGTTAATCAAGGTCATTAAATTGAACTTGAGTTAACTACATGATTTGATCCCCAGAATCTACAAATGATTTGTAAACAAACTAAGTTTTCCGGGAAAACCATTTTGATTAAAACAAACATAAGTGTTTTGAGATCACAATGGGAAAATAATTTGTTGAGAGGGGGAGTTCTGATTGTTTACGCCATGTGGATGGAGAATTGATGCGATTCTCATCAAGTTGTCAAATTTGTACAGTTTGTTTCAAATTTTCCCAGAAAATCAAAATTGAAACATATTTTGATTTTAGGGGGAGAAAAATTTTAAAAAAATCAGAAAATTTGAAAATGTCAAAAACATTGAAAAATTGCAAAAAAAGGAGTTTTGTTGCGAAATAAGAGGAAATGATAGTAAATCAGTTGGACTATCATAGCATGCTAAAGAAATGTAATCTAAAATGTGATAAACGGTCTCACTGATGATGTGACGATAGGTTTTCAGACATTTAGTAGATTTATTCGGGATATAAACCTAAAATTTCAAACTTGTGAAATTCGTGGGGAACACTACATGGATATATAGGTAACCCCTGAAATCTCGTTTGAAAGGTCTCGTATTCTAATATACTAGGTGTTAATACTCTATGATGTATGGGGTATTATTCCGGGACTTCTGCTGAACGGTAGTTCTGACCTAGTCCTTGGCTAATACTTTATCCAAAATGCTTGAAACATAGCATAAAGCCCTCAGCTGATTAGACAATAAAATTGATAATCATCTGTTGTAGCTAAAAAGATCCTCTAAAGGGGACACACTGCTAAGTCGAAGCTGATATCTCTCTGCTGAACGGAAATTCTGACCTGAGATCTCTCAGTTCTCGCATTTAACCCCTAATTTATGTACAGATATCATTGTAGTATTCATACCTGTAAGACTGAATATTGGGATTCTAGATACGGGAGTATATTCAAGAGGTGGGACACATGAATTGAACTAAGTTCATAAAACACTTAAATAGTATCTTGAATAGATTGAAAATTGTATGAAAATTTAAGAGGACAACTATATCGTCAATCTACGTGAATCGTTTAGAACTTAAAACGATTAGAAGCTTAATGGTGCTTGTGATGTGTCTCAAAAACTAATATGATCCTTTTGCACAAACTCACAAAAATATGTTTGTACATATTTCATTTCTGCATTTAATTTCTGTTATTGCATTTATGTTTCATAGTATGAAAAATCCAAAAAGATTTTCGACAACTGATGGTGAAAAGCAGAAATTCAAAATCTCAAAAGCTAAACTTGATGAACAGACAGGTTGGTTAAGTGGTTTGAAATGTTTAACATGATTCATTAGATTGAATCAGAAATTGGAATGTTTCAAATTTGTGATCAGTGTTTAATTGTAAAAAGTATCAAATGATTAGTTGATTCATTAAGTTGAATCACAATTATTTTGGTTTGTAATAGAGTGTTTGAGTGTTGCAGGTTTCTGATCCTGTTGCTACGGAAAGCCAGGAGGTATAACAGAACCTGAGGAGAGCTTAAACTGATAAAGCCAGGATTTGATTTCAATGGTGATAACAAATGCCAGATAGCGATCCCAGCTCGTTGATAGGGGGAGTCTGATGAAAGTTAGAGCCAGAGAAAGATCCAGGCACATGATTCCAGGATGAAGATCCTGAAAAAGATATGATTCCAGGCAGAGTTCCTGAAGAAGATCAAACAAGATTGAAGAGCTGTGAATGATTGAAGACTCTCACTGAAGATTCCGTCAACATTCAAGGGGGAGTCTGTTGGTGCAGTTGTCTGTCGACTACATCTTAGTTCGAGTCTTAGGGTAGGGCAGATTGTATTGTGAACGGAAAACGAGAAGTCTTGTATTTGGTAGGTTCGCTTATAGGGTATATAGAGTGGTCTGCTTATTAGTCACTTTATACATAGGTTCGCTCATATGTCACTTAGGTGGTTCGCTTTTGTGACATGATGAGTGGTCTGCTTATATGGACATGTCCATATAAGCAAACCATAGTGTCTATATATAGGGGGTCACTTGGAGCGGATCTAGGAACAGTTTGTGTGTGTGAAACGGCGAAGCCTTGCCCGTTTGTCTCCAGAATCTTGTATATTTTCATATAATCAATAAAGGAGACGTTAAGTAGTGAAATCAAGCTTTACGAAGACCGAATCAATGAATTCCGCCTCTGATTCTGTCTAAGCGCTCTTCTGATCGACTCGTCAGGTCTCAAAACGGTCCTACAAGACCTTGTGCGGCCACGCACTGGTCCAACGAAGAAAAGTAAGAAAGAAAACAACAAGCCACACCTACGCGCCAAAAGGAAATTAACGAATCCTTGCCCCTCTGTCTATAACAAATAAGGATAAAAATCCTATTTAACGCTCCCGCATAAATGATGTCCAGACTTGGATATTATTTACTTCACTAATGCCATACGGTAAGAAGCCACACTGGATTACAGCTGTAATCTTCCAGAAGGCTCAATCGTGCACCACCAGACGGTTATAATCGACTGGCCACGTGTCATCATCCCAGGCTCCCTTGAAGTCACAATGATGGCACGGAATGAAGACGAGATATTCACTTGCCCACTTTCCACGTGGCAATACCCCAGCTGTTGATCAAAGATCGCGATCTGTGTACTCTGACATCCGATTAGGAGATTAACGGAAGGAAAAATAACCGCTTACAGAGTTAAGCATTTTCCGTCAATATTTCAATAACAGGTTTTCCCACCCAAACTTCAGCTATAAATAGAAGGATAGTTCAGGTATAATCTTCAAGTTACATTCACTTCACTTATATTTCTTCTTCTTCATATACCGATACTTATTCTCACACCGAAGGGTGGTCCGGTGAGAACCCTCATTCTCCCCGTGACGAGTCTAACGGTGGTTGTTTTGTAGCTATCGAGAAGAGAAGAAGATCTGTCCCCCTGAACCGAACGAGAAGAAACCAACCTTTTTATGCAGAACCTAACCCCTTGGTTTATCTGATTCCGGTCATTTAACCAGTGTTTCTTCATTGGCGCCCACCGATTTCTCTGTTTCATCCATTTTTTCTCGTTTCGATTCACTTCGTCGTTTCCATTTTTAAATGGAAGAAACTTCGACCCATCGTCAAACCGGCCCTCGGCCAAATTTCGTTAACAATACCCAGGTTGAGTGGATTTTAGAGGAGGTCTCGGATGACAATGAAGTGCAGTACACTGATAATCATCCAGATGACCCCGTCACTCCAGGGATACAGCCTGAAATCCCTGTAAGCTTAATTCTACCCCCAGGAGAGACCCCTATCTCCTGGTATGTCAGATCTCAGGGAGCATTAAATGTTGTGTATGCACAACTCTGTGCACAAACTGCTCCCCCAACTCAATCACGAAGGCCTGTATCCCATACTCGAGCACCATCAGTACCTCATGTTTCTCAGCATGATGGAGCATCACGGATTCAGGTAGAAGACACAGAAATTTACTCTAGATCTCCAGCGAGATATGAGTATACTCAGTCTGAAAATAGAAGAAGAGAATATCATAATGAGTCCCACTCTCATAGAAGACCATCAGTTCACTCCAGGTTGGGCCCTTCACGGGACATCCACACCAGTGAGTACGATAGAACTTACCGTGAAGGAGACAGTGCAAGTGTGTTCAATCGGTTACAACCGAACTACAACAAATGTAAACCCCAGGCGGTTTACAATCCTGAAGCTGAACACGATTATAATCTGATCTACCACCCTACGGAAGCTGCATAAAATTCCAAGTTCATTAGCAAAATTGCTCTGGCTCCATTAGAAAAAGCGAATCTCCCATCCAATGTAGGCAAGTTTAATGGTATGACGGACCCAGATGACCATCTACGGGTCTTCACGAGTGCAGGATTGGTGGGAGGCTGGACTCTATCGATGTGGTGTCACCTCTTTATTCAAACCCTTACCGGTGCCGCGAGACTCTGGCTTGACAACCTGCCGGTGGGGAAAATCACATCATGGGTAGACTTGCGCGAGAAGTTTTTGGTACACTTCAGCCAGCAAAGACGGTCCATCCGTGATACGGCAGACGTAATGAATATTTGGCGTCGCGATGATGAAAGTTTAGAAGACTTCATTACCCGTTACAACAAAGAAGTGCTCGAAATTGGAGACGTTCACGAGCATCTGATCCGAGCCTAATTTAAGTATGCCGTCAGATGTGACGACATGATAAAAGTTTTGTCCGGAACGAGGGGACTCCTAAAATGCTAGGAAAAATTAATGGCGGCGGCTAAGGTCTATGCCCAGACTGAGAAAAATCTCAGCACCAACAAACCACCACCACCACACAGTCACCCAACAGACTTAGGCCCGAGCAACGGGAAAAAGTTTAAGAAAGGTTGGCGCAACTCGAGTTCAGGAAATTATTCATCTGAAGATGCACGAGCTACCATCAATAAGCTTGCTGCAAAAAGGGAAGCAAAACAAGAAAACAGAAAGAGGCAATGGACTCCTCTGACCAAAACCCCCGTAGAAGTGCTGAGTACAGAGGACTACCAGTTCAAGGCTCCTCCGCCTATAAAGAACAAGCGCGGCCAAAACCTTAGTCAGTCGCTTACTATGTTGACACAGAAAGGTGTTACCTATCGTTGGAGTAATACACAAGAAACGGCTTTTCAGTACCTGAAGGACAGACTATGCAGCGCACCTATTCTTTCACTGCCCGAGGGCACGGATGACTTCGTGGTTTATTGTGACGCATCGATACAGGGGCTTGGTTGTGTATTGATGCAGCGGGATAAAGTTATTGCTTACGCTTCGCGGCAACTCAAGGTTCACGAACGAAATTATACGACGCATGATTTAGAGCTGGGAGCTGTTGTTTTCGCGCTTAAGATATGGCGACACTACCTGTACGGTACCAGGTGCACGATTTACACCGATCACAGGAGTCTCGAGCATATTCTTAAGCAGAAGGATTTGAACATGCGTCAACGAAGATGGGTTGAACTACTGAACGACTACGAATGCGCCATCAAGTACCATCCAGGCAAAGCCAATGTTGTGGCTGATGCCCTCAGTCGAAAGGACACTTTACCTCGGCGCGTGCGAGCGCTACAGCTTACGATTCAGTCCAGTCTTCCCGCACAGATATGAACTGCTCAGATGGAAGCATTAAAGCCCGAAAACGTCAAGGCTGAAGCCTTACGCGGCTCACGACAACAAATGGAACGGAAGGCAGACGGCGCCTACTATGTAACGGGGCGTATTTGGGTCCCACTTTATGGCGGTCTACGCGAACTTGTAATGGATGAAGCTCACAAGTCTCGCTATTCGGTACATCCAGGGTCGGATAAAATGTACCACGACATCAGCACTACTTATTGGTGGCCTAGTATGAAGGCCCACATCGCTACGTACGTTGGAAAATGCTTAACCTGTGCGAGAGTCAAGGTTGGATATCAGAAACCAGCTGGTCTACTTCAGCAGCCTAAGATACCGCAATGGAAATGGGAAGAAATTTCCATGGATTTTGTTACAGGTTTACCTAGATCTCAGCGTGGGAACGATACAATATGGGTCATAGTTGATTGACTCACCAAGTCTGCACACTTCCTGCCGATTAAGGAAACGGACAAGTTCTCCACTCTCGCAGACGTCTATCTCAAAGAAGTTGTTTCGAGGCACGGAGTGCCCACCTCTATTATTTCGGATCGCGATGCACGATTCACGTCAGAGCTCTGGCAAGCAATGCATAAATCTTTCGGCTCACGATTAGACATGAGCACAGCATATCATCCTCAGACGGATGGGCAGTCTGAGCGTACGATCCAGACTCTCGAAGACATGCTCCGAGCATGCGTTATCGATTTCGGCAACGGCTGGGAAAAACACCTCCCATTGGTGGAGTTTTCGTACAATAACAGTTACCATACCAGCATTCAAGCCGCTCCATTCGAGGCATTGTATGGACGTAAATGCCGGTCACCTCTCTGTTGGGCAGAGGTGGGGGATAGTCAAATTACGGGTCCAGAGATTGTAGTGGACGCCACAGAAAAGATAGCACAGATACGACAACGCATGGCGGCAGCACGCGACCGTCAGAAAGCCTACGCGGACAAGCGTAGAAAGCCTTTGGAATTTCAGGTCGGGGACCGGGTATTATTGAAAGTCTCACCCTGGAAGGGTGTGGTACGTTTTGGCAAAAGGGGCAAACTGAAACCGCGGTACGTCGGACCATTCGAAATCTTAGAAAGGATTGGCAAAGTAGCCTACAAGTTGAACTTACCAGCTGAACTCGGAGCAGTTCACAATGTCTTTCATGTGTCGAACTTAAAGAAGTGCTTATCAGATGAAACCCTCATCATTCCTTTTAAGGAACTCACTATCGACGAGCGGTTGCAGTTCGTCGAGGAACCAGTTGAAATCACGGACCGGGATGTTAAGGTCCTCAAACACAAGAGAATTCCTCTTGTTCGAGTTCGTTGGAACTCCCAACGTGGCCCAGAGTATACTTGGGAACGCGAAGACCAAATGAAAGAAAAGTACCCCCAATTATTCGAGACCAATGCAACCACTACTGAGGCTGAAGCTACTACTACTGAATTTCGGGACGAAATTCCAAATCAACGGGGGGATGATGTGACACCCCAGGAAAACCAGTGAACGATGTAACTTACCTAGCTTCCTCAGTGAGTGCGTACCAAATTTCGGGACGAAATTTCTTTTAAGTTGGGGATAATGTGACAACTCGAATTTCCAAGATTCTATTTCGCATTGATTGCACGTCCTTGTATTATTTAGTTGTTACTCGCACAATTGATTGTCATGGAATCTTATATGTTTTAATTGTGTGATTGTGCATGATTGTTTGTTAGTGGTGAAATTGGTAAATATATAAACATGGTGGTGGAAATGTGAAATTGTTAGGGGATGGTGTACTTGTGTAAAATATAGAAATTGAGGGTGTATAGTGTAGATAGTGAAAATTAAACTATACTTAACCCTAATCTCTTTTGCTAATCATTCACTAATCATCACAAGAATCAAAAACACGTACCCACATTCCCTAATCCCCTCTACAACCATCTTCTCATCATTCTTGGATCCACAAATTCTTTGGCATCAAGTTTGATTATCAATCCATCTAGAATCAAATCAAGGTAAGTGTTTGATCATTGTTTGTGATTAAGTGTTGATTGATTGGTGCATGAAAACCCTAGTTCCTCATATTATACTCTGTGATTTTGGTTTGATGATGGATAATTGTGATTATGATGATGATTAACTGCGTAATTGATAGATTGTTCTTGAGATGATTACTGTTGCTTGACATCGATCAGTTGATTTTGATTCTGCCGTCACTGTGTATGATATTAGGGTTTGATAATATAGAACGTAACTGATTTGATATTCTTGATCCTGTGAAACGTATTGTTAATGTCTGAGTTTGTAACCTTTATGTGTATAAGAGTCTGAGTTTATTACTTGAATGTTACCCGAGTTTAATGCTTGAATGTTGCATGAGTTTATACTTGATTGTGGACCGAGTTTGTATTGAATGCAAGTCCGAGTATGAGAAGCTCACAATAGTCCGACTTTAATCCTTAACTCATGTCCGAGTTTAATCAAGTAAACATGTCCGAGTTTGATGATGAGTGGTCATGTCCGAGTATTGTAACCCTCACATAATGGTCCGAGTTTAAAGGATTGTCTTGGACCGAGCTTAATGATTGTCTTTGGACCGAGTTTAAGAGGATATGTTGGACCGAGTTTAATGTGAGGATCACCTTGTCCGAGTTTAAATAAGGCATGATGGTCCGAACTTAAAAGGGAACCATGTTGTCTGAGTTTAATTCCCTTCCCCTTGTCCGAGTTTTGAGATCAACACAAGGACCGACCTTATGTTTACATGTATGTCCGAGTTTGTGAGGGGGGGGATACCCCTGTCCGAATTTAAAAGGGGGAGCCCCTTGGTCCGAATTTAATACTCTTGATTGATGTTCACTTTGAATCAATGAATTTCATGTTACATAATGTTAACCTGTTAAGCTGTGCATGACAACTTGCAAACCCCTGACTACGTTAAACTTGTAAGGTTTAATAACGATGCTAATATGATAAGTATGTTAACAGTGACCATTAGATTATTATACATGTAAGAGTAAACCGTGAAATCAGGGACGCTACGCATGAATTACGGGAATAGGATTGCCTGCTCACATGATGTATGATTCTACGTGAATGATCGTATGATATTGAATGCAGCTATATGATTCTACGTGCGTGAACATTCTATGTGATATCATCATGTACACAATAAACACACACAACACAATCGCTTGGATATCAAAGATGTGTAAACCCTAATTTGAATGCAAACACTTACATCGTATCATGTGCAACGCATCCTAGGTCGTGTGTTACGGACTTAGAGATTTATAAACCCTAGAAGCAATAACATACCGAGAAAACCAAGGTGAGTTCACACTCCTACTAAGGCATGGGATTCCCGGGTCGTGGGAATGGGGTAAAGGTTACCATTGACTATGAACGTATATATGCTTTTCCTAGACTATCACCTACCATGGTCCTCGGATGTCAGGACGGTTCCGTAGGTTAGGATAACACCTACGTGGTCATATGCCAATTACTGCCTCGGATGTCAGGCACGCACGTAAAACCTACGTGTACGCATTACTTACTTCTATCCTCGGTACAAAGGATACGTACGTGAAATTCACGTACACCCCCGCGTCTCCTATCCTCGGTTATGAAGGATACGTACGTAAGACCTACGTACACCCCATACGCGCTACTGTTCTCGGAAGAAGAACAGGGATGATATGAGTAGTTGATACGAATAGTCTAGTGGTCACATAACATGGGAAGCCCCCACCTGTATAACTTACTATCGGCCAGTAGAGCCACCCGTTACTTACTGTTACGCACTTACTTACTGTGAACTCGCTCAACTAGTTTGTTGATCATTCTGTTACATGCCTTGCAGATCGTTAGGTACTTGGAGCTTGCACTGGAGAAGCGGGTCGTTGTGGACAAGGATCGTGGTTTCTACGTTGAACTATTATGACATTTAAAACTATTAACTATTGTTGGATTATTTACTATGCTTCCGCTACACTTTGAAACTATGGTTATGATTTGAACACCTATCGTATTGGATGGATGGTTTACATTTATTTTACTTAATATTAATTAAATGTTCAATATGATTGGTGGCTTGATCCTGGTCATGTCACGCTCCCAAGCGGTGATACTCCGCACGTGGATTTTAGGGGTGTGACAACTTTATCAAACCTGCTTGGTTACACCATTCAACATTAATGTGTGCTTGGTATCTTTTTAATAGACCTTTGTTGTAAGGTACGACACTTCAGTTGTCTAACTGAACACCTTTTTTCATAACAGTATGCCCAGAATCTCGTCTTCGATAAACCGGAAAACCACTTGAGTCAATAATTGTATGATCCGAAAACTTTTTTGGAAATCGTTTCGAACATTTGTTGTCAACCATGCAAGGACAACCCAGGTTAGCAGTCCCACAAGGACCATGAATCATATACTCAGACACAAGAAAGTGTAATTGAGGATCTTCAGATTTATCTGGAATTTCAGCTGAAATAAAAGGATCTATATGATCTACAGTCGGAAGTTTATGATCCACCTTCATGAATAAACAAATGTGTGCATGCGGTAGGCCACGTTTTTGAAATTCAACGGTATATACAACTACAAAAAAATAACTTTATGTGTTAGTAATATACTAAATAAAGTGTCATATAAATTAAAAGTAAAATTGTAAATGAAGTAAAATTATAACAAAAGGATACCGACATTAATGTCACCAAAAAATTTATTATGCTATAGATCTTTAATCATTGAATCCAGCTTCATCTTGAACAATCGACATAATAAATTAGGCCTTTCTTCTGGTTTAATGGAAGTATCATTAAGAAATCTTGACACTTCTGGCCATTTGGGATTGCATGTAATGGTTATGAAAAAATTTGGGTATCCAAATCACTTACATAACGCCATAGCATCAAGGTAGTTTTGTTGTATGAACCGAGCCCCTCCAGTAAAAGACGAAGGTAAAATGACCTTTTGACCGATGTTAGATAAATTTTCTTTACCCGTGTCCTTATACTTTTGAAGATTTTCAAATGACTCGAAACGTAGATTCTTTTGCTTACCACGTATGTAATTGAGCCTTTAACTTTCAATCATAGTGTACGCGTCAACCAAAAACTGTTGCAGCAGTCTTCTTCCGTTTAAAACCAAGGAATAACCACAACTTCGATCCTGTATTCTATATGCAAAGAATTCCCGCATTGTGCATTTTGGTCGTATTTTTTTTTTTACACCATCCCTATCCCTATGAGGAATGTCAATCCTATATCCATCATCACCAAATGGGAAAAGAATGGGATATTGAAGAGCAAGATAGGATGGGTGTAACTCACTAATACGTTTAAGCATACCATATTCAGTTTCAACTAAAATGTCTCGACCGATCAATAGAAGCATCTAAATCATCAACAATCAGTGCCGGAACCTCAGTCGTGGATGGTAGATTATAAGTCCTACCATATTTGTCTCTCTTGTAAAAAACTTGGAGCTTTAAGCTTGCTTGAGGATTCTCATGAAAATGGTTTCTTACCATTCTGTACGATTTAACCAACTCGTTATGAGAATCTAAAAAATCTCTAAGGTATTCAATTATTTCAACGTCCAACTCCTTTTCATGTGAAGATAGCTGATTCCTGTTATGACAAAAAAAATTAAAAACAAACAATAATTATATTTAAATAAAACTTATAAGTTGTTAAAAATATAAATAAACCAATGAATATGCTTACCCCAATACACTCTGTCTATTAGAGATCTCGTTCTCAGTATCATATATGTATAGCTGAGAAAACTTAGCTTGCTTGCCATTAGGTGGTCTAAGGCTACCTAAACTATGACAATTTTGACCACTAATTCGGTATATGAATGGGGCATTACCCTTGTTGATCTTCGAATCAACCTTTCCACCTATAGATGTAAAAGAGAACATAGAATTATAACGTCGGATATTCTTTACGAAAAACTTGCTTTTCGTATTGGACATGTGGAACAACTGTTGATACTCCGGATTAGCGTCTTTTAAATCTAGTAGCTCAACTTTCCCATATCCACAACATAAACCATAAAATACTTTATCCATTGTTATACGACCTTTACCACCTTCTGAAGTCCACAACGTTGCATGACAAATCTCAGTATCTCACAGATAAGAGCCTGGTCACCATGATCTAAATAGTCTACATAAAAATAAGTTTCTATTATTTTGAATGCAACTTATACATTTTCTAAAAAAATATTGTTAATTAAATAATAAAAAAATGCACACCTGATGAAATTCCTCTATAAGGATCCGAAACAAAAAGTTCTTCATTGTGTTGATCAACAGAATCCAAATCTACACTGGAGTTGTATCACGTGCCTTGTGCTTCAATTTGCGCCTACCAGCTGATAACTTACTAAGTGATGATGTGTTAGATGTTGTAGACGGATTCGTAGATGTCACGATACTTGAATTAAAAGAATATACCCCAGGTGTAGATAACGCCCCATCATTATTATCTAAATTATCATTTGCTAAAAATAAACTCAAAGGAAAATTGGAATTATAACATAATTGGTGATGAACAAAATATTTATTAAAAATTAAAAATTAAAAAATGTATTATCTATAATATAATAGAAAATATCACATTGTTTCACGTACCCGAGGTAATATCAACTAAGGAAGCTGTAGCATTTATACTTCTGTGAAACGGGATAGGGATATTTAACTGATTTGTAACATTCGAAACTTGAGATAAGTTTTCTTTGTCACGTATGGTGACACCAACCTTTCTAGATGAAGATTTTTTCTTTGCCTTTTTACTATCAATTATTGCTTTTCGAACTCTACGCCTTTCTCCGATATCAATTGTCACACCCCCAAAATCCACACGCGGAGTACCACCGCTTGGAGGCGTGACATGACCAGGATCAAGTGTGACAACTCGAATTTCCAAGATTCCTATTTCGCATTTATTGCACGATCTTGTATTGTTTAGTTGATTATTTGCACAATTAATTGATATGGAATTGTATACGTTTGATACAATGAAGTGTATTGTGTGATTGTGCACGGTTATGTGTTAATGGTGATAAATTTGTTAAACGCATAAACTTGGTGGTGAAACTGTGAAATTGTTGTGAGATGGTGTACTTGTGTAAAAGCTAAAACTTGAGGATATAAAGGGCAATTAGTGAAATTCTAGTAATACTTAACCCTAAATCATTCACTAAACCCCACACTAAAATCCAAGCACGTACTTTCACTTCTTTGGTTCTCTCTAGCAATCATCACCATCATTATCATTGGCACAAGACATTTCCGCACTTTTGATTCCTCTTTCACTAGAATCATTCAAGGTAATTGTTTATCGATTATTGTAATACTTGTAAACCTAATTGATTATTTGATTGCATCAATTCTTGATTCTTGTAATATGTGTAAACCCTAGTTTTCATATGATAGTTCTGTGATTTGATTGATGTTTGATTATTGTGAAATGGGTATGGTTGATGTGGAATCATTGTTTGATGATTAAGATGCAAGATACGTTATAATGATCGATTGATAATCGAATAGTTCACTGTGAAAATGTATGAATTAGGGTTTTTGAGTCGTATGAAAACGTAACTGATGATTCGTGAGAATGATGTTCTGCTCCGTGATTGATGTTACTTGTGGCCCGACTTTTGATTGACAAATAGTCTGAGTTTTGTGAAATATGTTATACTCCGAATTATTCAAGTGTTATGTTGTCCGAGCTTCTTTATACATTGACATGATCCGATCTTTGTTGTTAAATGATTTTGTCCGAGTTTCATTATAAGAGTTTAGTCTGAGTTTCGTTTGTTAAATGCTTGTCCGAGTTTGGTAAGAGGAGCTCCAAGTCCGACTTTTGTTGAGTTGTATAGTCAGACTTTTATTTGATTAGATGTTCCGAATTTTATAGTGTGCAAGGGAGGTCCGAATTTCCTGAATAACAAGGGAGATGGTCCGAGCTTTTTAATAAACACATATGTTCCGACTTTAAACATGTATGTTGCCCGACTTTTAGGATTGAATGGAAGGGGTCCGACTTTTAGACACTAACCTTGTCCAAGTTTGTTCAACACAAGTGAGGGTCCGACCTTTGTGACCACCACCTCTAGTCCGAGTTTTGCTTTGCCCATGTATCCGAGTTTTAACCCCACCCCCCTAGTCCTAGAATTTCATGTGTGTCTAGTCCGAGTTTAACTCCCAACTTGTTGACCGACTTTCATTAACACCCACATGATCCGAGTTTTTAGAAGACTTCCATAGTCCGAGTTGTTGTGACTTGTTTCTCATGATCCGACCTTTAAACAGGGGAAACCTCCCCCCCCCCCACACTTGTCTGAGTTTTAAGAAGGGCATGATCTTGTGAAGGTTCATATGAAGCTTTGAGTTGTATGATAAATGTTGTTGAATCTGTTAAGGCTTGAATGATGTACATGTGCTCAAATTTCATACGCATGATGTGTTGTCCGAACTTTAAATATATGCTCTCATAATTCACTGTGGATAATGGTTGAAGAGACTGAGTTATGTTGATGCCAAGTTCAGAACTTCGTGTGAAGAACAACCTGCTACTACATGCTACTGTTTACTACTGTGTACGACTATGTGATACTGTCTGATTATGATGATACGTGTTACTGAATGATACTGCATGTTACTGTGCGATACGTTACCATATGTTACTGTTTGAACACCAAAGAGTTGTAAACGTAATTGAACGTAAAATACTTACATCGAATCATGTGCAATATATCCTAGGTCGTGTGTAATGGACTTAAACGATTAACAAACCCTAGAAGCAATAACATACCGAGCAATCCAAGGTGAGTTCACACAGCCAAGGCATGGGGTTCCCGGGTGGGAATGGGATTTGATGAACTATTGTACATACTCCGCTGATAGAATTACGACTAGACTAGTAACACTTATTGAACTGATCTTCGCACACCTGCCAAGGGTTGGCCGCGATATTATGACTGACTTCGCACACCTGCCTTTGGAAGGCCGCGAACTGAAAATTTACTAATCTTCGCACACCTGCCTGGGAGGCCGCGGTACAGATAAACCTAGTCTAGAATACTCGGGATGAACATCCCCTAATATCTTGGCATACCTGCCTGGGAGGCCGTGATGGGAACTAATACGATACATGACATAACGAACGAACATACTACTACTCACTCTATACTATTACTGAACTGTTAACTGTGAACTCGCTCAACTAGTTGTTGACTCGTTGCTGCATGCCTTGCAGGACCTTAGGTACTTATGGAGCTTGCACAGGGAGGAGCAGGTCGTTGTGGAGCATGGATCGTGGATGTTTTGTTAAACTTTATAACACTTAAACTTACTACATACTTTGGGTTTCATGATTATGCTTCCGCTACTTAAACTATGTTTGGTTGGAACATCAATTGTATTGAATTGGGTTTTACAAACTACTTTGATTATTATACATACTATGTTCAATATGATTGGTGGCTTGATCCTGGTCAGTCGCGCTCCCAAGCGGTGATACTCCGGGTGTGGATTTTGGGGGTGTGACAGATTGGTATCAGAGCCAACGGTTATAGAGAACTTGGTTTTAATATGGGAAAACGTATTTATTAAAACTGGACTATAACCAGAACAGTGCTCTCAACGATCCACAACGACGCTTTGCTCCACGTGCAAGACTCAACATCCTAGGTAATAAGGTTTATGTTTATTGCCTACATGCTATAGAATTGCATAGAACTTTGCTCGTAGTATGCTTACATTACTTTGCTCACTACTTGTTACTGCTTAAGAACACCTATGTGCCTACACTTTTCTGTCATCGCACTACTCGCGAACCATTCATACTTATGCTACCTTTACTGTTCGATCATGTCTGGATGTGTTAACATCACTCAAGCCCAGTTGACGGCTCTCATTAACAAACAAGTTGCTGCGGCACTTGCAGCCGCACAAGCAGGAGGTATAACCTGCTATTCTAGACCTATCCTAGGATGTTAGATCCTACTCTCGTGACCCAACTCTCACGCTTAACCTTGACCTATCTTTCTCGCGCACCGGGTCAGAACGCACAGCAACCTGTCTGCACATTCAAGAACTTCATGGACTGTCGTCCAAGCACATTCAGTGGCACAGAAGGAGCAGTGGGACTACTCCATTGGTTTGGGAAGCTCGAGTCAGTATTCGAGATGTGTGAATGCCCTGAGGCTCGCAGGGTCAAGTACACCACTGGTACTTTGGAAGGAATCGCGCTAACCTGGTGGAACGCGCAAGTACAGATACTAGGGTTGGCAGCTGCTAACGCCACCCCCTGGAACGAATTCAAAGAACGCATTAAAAGGGAATACTGCACGCGTGATGACATCCACAAGTTGGAAGTGGAGCTTTACCATTTGAAAATGACGGGGTCAGGAATTGATGCTTATACGAAACGGTCGAACGAACTAGCCATCTTGTGTCCAACCATGGTGGATCCTCCAAGCAAGCGTATCGAATTGTACCTCAACGGTCTAGCCTCAGAGATTTAGAGCCATGCTACATCGGCTAACCTCGACAATATCCAAGACATTCAGTGTCTTGCTCATCGCCTCACGGATCAGGCAGTGGAACAGAACAGGCTGCCTAGTTGTATGAGCGCTATTACTACCGCTACCACTTCTGCTACTCCCGCTACTCCTAGTGACAACAAGCGGAAATGGGATGGGTATTCCAGCAAGGGTTCCGCTACCGTTCAGTCTCAAGCACAGCAGCAGCACAAGCATAGTGATCACCAGAGCCCGAGTTAGCCAACTTCTGGTGGTCAGGGGAAGGGTGGATATCGAGGAATTCACCCAATGTGTAACGAATGCAACAGACACCACGGGGGTTAGTGCAACGAGGGACGTTGCCAGAGGTACCTCAAGATAGGCCATGAAGCTAAGGATTCAGGAGCCCACGTCCTGCAAATCGGAATCGCCAGCAGCAACAGCAAGCAGAAATCCTATGCAAAGAAAAGATTTTTCGCATTCCTCGTTCTGGTCAAGAACCTCTCGAAGTTCAAGGCGACAAGAGTGGTGCTGTGGTTGGCATCACCTCTTTCTTGAAGGCTCAGAAATGTTTGCGGAAGGGCCACACCGCAATTTTGGCTCTCGTCACTACGCATCAACGAAAAAAAAAAAAACGAAGTTGAAAGACCATCCAGTTGTACGCGATTTTTCTCAGGTGTTTCCTGAAAATTTACCCGGGTTACCGCCTTATCGTCAAGTTGAATTTCAGATCGAGCTAGCTCCAGGAGCACCACCCATAGCTCGCGCACCGTATCGTTTAGCTCCAACGGAATTGGAAGAACTTTCAAAGCAACTACAAGAGCTCTCGGAAAAAGGCTTCATTCGTCCAAGCTCTTCACCATGGGGGGCTCCAGCACTATTTGTGAAAAAGAAGGACGGTACCTTCAGGATGTGCATAGACTACCGGGAACTCAACAAGGTGACGGTGAAGAACCGCTATCCTCTTCCACGTATCGACGACTTATTCGACCAGTTGCAAGGGTCGAGCTACTACTCCAAGATTGATCTAAGGTCTGGTTATCATCAGCTGAGAGTCCGGGATGAGGACGTCTCCAAGACAGCATTTAGAACTCGCTACGGTCACTACGAGTTTCTAGTCATGCCATTTGGGCTTACGAACGCGCCGGCAGTTTTCATGGATCCTATGAACAGGGTGTGCAAACCCTATCTAGACAAGTTCGTTATTGTCTTCATCGACGACATCCTGATCTACTCTAAGAGTCAGGAGGAACACGAGCAGCACTTACGTCTTATCTTGGAACTTCTTCGAAAGGAGCCTGTACGCAAAGTTTTCAAAATGCGACTTCTGGCTTCGTGAAGTCCACTTCTTAGGCCATGTGGTGAACAGGGATGGGATTCACGTCGATCCATCCAAGGTGGATTCGATCAAGAACTGGCCTGCACCGCGTACACCGACGGAAATACGCCAATTCTTGGGTTTGGCGGGGTATTACAGACGATTCATTAAAGACTTTTCGAAGATCGCGCAGCCGCTTACTATGCTGACACAGAAAGGTGTCACCTACCGTTGGGGAGATTCCCAGGAAACCGCTTTTCAGTACTTAAAGGATAGGCTTTGCAGTGCACCTATTCTCTCATTGCCAGAGGGCACAGACGATTTTGTGGTCTATTGCGACGCATCGATACAGGGGCTTGGTTGTGTATTGATGCAACGGGATAAAGTTATTGCTTACGCTTCTCATCAACTCAAGGTTCATGAACGGAACTACACGACGCACGATTTAGAGCTGGGAGCTGTTGTTTTTGCACTTAAGATATGGCGACACTACCTGTACGGTACCAAGTGCACAATTTACACCGATCATAGGAGTCTCGAGCATATCTTCAAGCAGAAGGAATTGAACATGCGTCAACGACGATGGGTCGAGCTACTTAATGATTATGAATGCGCTATCAAGTACCATCCAGGCAAAGCCAATGTTGTGGCTGACGCTCTCAGTCGAAAGGACACTCTACCTAGACGCGTACGAGTTTTGCAGCTCACTATTCAGTCTAGTCTTCCTGCGCAAATACGAGATGCTCAGATGGAAGCATTTAAACCAGAAAACGTAAAGGCTGAAGCTTTGCGTGGCTCAAGGCAACGATTAGAACAGAAGGAAAACGGCGCCTACTATGTAACAGGACGCATTTGGGTCCCACTATATGGCGGTTTACGAGAACTTGTAATGGATGAAGCTCACAAGTCTCGCTACTCGGTACATCCAGGTTCGGATAAAATGTACCACGACATCAGAACAACTTAATGGTGGCCTAGCATGAAAGCCCTCATCGCAACGTACGTCGGCAAATGTTTGACTTGTGCGAGAGTCAAGACAGAGTACCAGAAACCCTTAGGCCTACTGCAACAACCCAGAATACCACAGTGGAAATGGGAAGAAATTTCCATGGATTTTGTTACTGGCCTGCCTAGATCTCAGCGTGGGAATGATACTATATGGGTGATCGTGGACCGACTCACCAAGTCTGCACACCTCCTGGCTATTAAGGAAGCGGATAAGTTCTCCACCCTCGGAGACGTTATCTTAAAGAAGTTGTTTCGAGGCACGGGGTGCCCACCTCCATCATTTCAGATCGGGATGCACGATTCACATCAGAACTATGGCAAGCGATGCACAAATCTTTCGGCTCACGGGTAGACATGAGCACAGCATATCATCCTCAGACGGATGGGCAGTCTGAGCGAACGATCCAGACTCTTGAAGACATGCTTCGGGCATGTGTTATTGATTTCGGCAACGGCTGGGAAAAGCATCTCCCTTTGGTGGAGTTCTCATACAATAACAGCTATCGCACCAGCATACAAGCCGCTCCATTCGAGGCATTGTACGGACGTAAATGCCGGTCACCTCTCTGTTGGGTAGAGGTGGGGGATAGTCAGATCACGGGTCCAGAGATTGTAGTGGACGCCACGGAAAAGATTGCACAGATACGATAACGCATGGCGGCAGCACGCGACCGTCAAAAAGCCTACGCGGAAAAGCGTAGAAAACCGTTGGAATTTCAGGTCGGGGACTGGGTTTTACTAAAGTCTCACCCTGGAAGGGTGTGGTTCGTTTAGGCAAACGGGGCAAACTAAATCCGCGGTATGTCGGACCGTTCGAGGTCATTGAGAAAATAGGTAAAGTGGCCTACAAGCTAAACCTACCAGCTGAACTCGGTGCAGTTCACAATGTATTTCACGTGTCGAATCTGAAGATGTGCCTGTCAGATGAGACCCTCATAATTCCTTTTAAGGAACTCACTATCGACGAGCGGTTGCAGTTCGTCGAGGAACCAGTTGAAATCACGGACCGGGATGTTAAGGTCCTCAAACACAAGAGAATCCCTCTTGTCCGAGTTCGTTGGAACTCCAAACGTGGCCCAGAGTACACCTGGGAACGCGAAGACCAGATGACAGAAAAGTACCCCCAATTATTCGAAACCAATGCAACCACTACTGAGGCTGAAGCTACTACTACTGAATTTCGGGACGAAATTCCAAATCAACGGGGGGATGATGTGACACCCCAGGAACACCAGTGAACAATACAGCTTACCTAGCTTCCTCAGTGAGTGCGTACCAAATTTCGGGACGAAATTTCTTTCAAGTTGGGGATAATGTGACAACTCGAATTTCCAAGATTCCTATTTCGCATTTATTGCACGATCTTGTATTGTTTAGTTGATTATTTGCACAATTAATTGCTATGGAATTGTATACGTTTGATACAATGAAGTGTATTGTGTGATTGTGCACGGTTATGTGTTAATTGTGATAAATTTGTTAAACGCATAAACTTGGTGGTGAAACTGTGAAATTGTTGTGAGATGGTGTACTTGTGTAAAAGCTAAAACTTGAGGATATAAAGGGCAATTAGTGAAATTCTAGTAATACTTAACCCTAAATCATTCACTAAACCCCACACTAAAATCCAAGCACGTACTTTCACTTCTTTGGTTCTCTCTAGCAATCATCACCATCATTATCATTGGCACAAGACATTTCCGCACTTTTGATTCCTCTTTCACTAGAATCATTCAAGGTAATTGTTTATCGATTATTGTAATACTTGTAAACCTAATTGATTATTTGATTGCATCAATTCTTGATTCTTGTAATATGTGTAAACCCTAGTTTTCATATGATAGTTCTGTGATTTGATTGATGTTTGATTATTGTGAAATGGGTATGGTTGATGTGGAATCATTGTTTGATGATTAAGATGCAAGATACGTTATAATGATCGATTGATAATCGAATAGTTCACTGTGAAAATGTATGAATTAGGGTTTTTGAGTCGTATGAAAACGTAACTGATGATTCGTGAGAATGATGTTCTGCTCGGTGATTGATGTTACTTGTGGCCCGACTTTTGATTGACAAATAGTCTGAGTTTTGTGAAATATGTTATACTCCGAATTATTCAAGTGTTATGTTGTCCGAGCTTCTTTATACATTGACATGATCCGATCTTTGTTGTTAAATGATTTTGTCCGAGTTTCATTATAAGAGTTTAGTCTGAGTTTCGTTTGTTAAATGCTTGTCCGAGTTTGGTAAGAGGAGCTCCAAGTCCGACTTTTGTTGAGTTGTATAGTCAGACTTTTATTTGATTAGATGTTCCGAATTTTATAGTGTGCAAGGGAGGTCCGAATTTCCAGAATAACAAGGGAGATGGTCCGAGCTTTTTAATAAACACATATGTTCCGACTTTAAACATGTATGTTGCCCGACTTTTAGGGTTGAATGGAAGGGGTCCGACTTTTAGACACTAACCTTGTCCGAGTTTGTTCAACACAAGTGAGGGTCCGACCTTTGTGACCACCACCTCTAGTCCGAGTTTTGCTTTGCCCATGTATCCGAATTTTAACCCCACCCCCTAGTCCGAGAATTTCATGTGTGTCTAGTCCGAGTTTAACTCCCAACTTGTTGACCGACTTTCATTAACACCCACATGATCCGAGTTTTTAGAAGACTTCCATAGTCCGAGTTGTTGTGACTTGTTTCTCATGATCCGACCTTTAAACAGGGGAAACCCCCCCCCCCCCCCACACTTGTCTGAGTTTTAAGAAGGGCATGATCTTGTGAAGGTTCATATGAAGCTTTGAGTTGTATGATAAATGTTGTTGAATCTGTTAAGGCTTGAATGATGTATATGTGCTCAAATTTCATACGCATGATGTGTTGTCCGAACTTTAAATATATGCTCTCATAATTCACTGTTGATAATGGTTGAAGAGACTGAGTTATGTTGATGCCAAGTTCAGAACTTCGTGTGAAGAACAACCTGCTACTACATGCTACTGTTTACTACTGTATACGACTATGTGATACTGTCTGATTATGATGATACGTGTTACTGAATGATACTGCATGTTACTGTGCGATACGTTACCGTATGTTACTGTTTGAACACCAAAGAGTTGTAAACGTAATTGAACGTAAAATACTTACATCGAATCATGTGCAATATATCCTAGGTCGTGTGTAACGGACTTAGACGATTAACAAACCCTAGAAGCAATAACATACCGAGCAAACCAAGGTGAGTTCACACAGCCAAGGCATGGGGTTCCCGGGTGGGAATGGGATTTGATGAACTATTGTACATACTCCGCTGATAGAACTACGACTAGACTAGTAACACTTATTGAACTGATCTTCGCACACCTGCCAAGGGTTGGCCGCGATATTATGACTGACTTCGCACACCTGCCTTTGGAAGGCCGCGAACTGAAAATTTACTAATCTTCGCACACCTGCCTGGGAGGCCGCGATACAGATAAACCTAGTCTAGAATACTCGGGATGAACATCCCCTAATATCTTCGCATACCTGCCTGGGAGGCCGCGATGGGAACTAATACGATACATGACATAACGAACGAACATACTACTACTCACTCTATACTATTACTGAACTGTTAACTGTGAACTCGCTCAACTAGTTGTTGACTCGTTGCTGCATGCCTTGCAGGACCTTAGGTACTTATGGAGCTTGCACAGGGAGGAGCAGGTCGTTGTGGAGCATGGATCGTGGATGTTTTGTTAAACTTTATAACACTTAAACTTACTACATACTTTGGGTTTCATGATTATGCTTCCGCTACTTAAACTATGTTTGGTTGGAACATCAATTGTATTGAATTGGGTTTTACAAACTACTTTGATTATTATACATACTATGTTCAATATGATTGGTGGCTTGATCCTGGTCAGTCACGCTCCCAAGCGATGATACTCCGCGTGTGGATTTTGGGGGTGTGACATCAAGCCACCAATCATATCGAACATAGCATTTAATAATAAAAATAGATAATGTAATTCATCACGACATGATTGATGTTCAAAACCAAACTCTGTTTAAGTAGCGGAAGCATGTAAATAAACCCAACATAGTTAATAGTTTGAAATGTCATAAATGTTTAGCAAGCATTCACTAATCCTCGTCCACAACGACCTGCTCCTCCTTGTGCAAGCTCCATAAGTACCTAAGGTCCTGCAAGGCATGCAGCAGGGAGTCAACAACTAGTTGAGCGAGTTCACAGTTAATAGTTCAGTAATAGTTCAGTAATAGTATAGTGTGAGTAGTATGTTCGTTCGTTATGTCGTATATCGTATTTCCATCGCGGCCTCCCAGGCAGGTGTGCGAAGATGTTAGGGGATGTTCATCCCAAGTATTCTAGACTAGGTTTGTTTGTATCGCGGCCTCCCAGGCAGGTGTGCGAAGATTAGTATGTTTAGTTCGCGGCCTTCCTAAGGCAGGTGTGCGAAGTCAGTCATAATATCGCGGCCAACCCTTGGCAGGTGTGCGAAGATCAGTTCAGTAAGTGTTACTAGTCTAGTCGTGTCATATCGTTCAGTTCTATCAGCTGAGTATGTACAATAATTCAACAAAATCCCATTCCCACCCGGGAACCCCATGCCTTGGCTGTGTGAACTCAACTTGGTTTGCTCGGTATGCTAAGTAGGTGCTTGCAATTAGTCAATCACGTCCTAAAGTACGCATGTATTCATAATCAGTTTATATCCAAGTTGTGCTCGTATAGGTAATCATAAAAGTACCAGCATGTATTCGTTATCACATAAGTTATGCATATCACTTAGCAGCAGTTAAATAATCCAGTTAACATTTAACAGAGTTAAATCAGATTACTGTGCAAAGTATTCAAATTGACGAAAACACAGGTGTTGACGTAACACATAATTGACGAGACACATTCTGTTTCGCCAACTATCCTTGGCGAAACACCCCTCTAATTCGTCAACATATCCTTGGCGAAACAGTTTCTGTTTCGTCAATACCCCCTTTGACGAGACACCCTCTTGTTTCGTCAAAACCAAAAACTGTTTCAGTAATAACAATCATGTCACAAAACCCAAGTGGCCGACATCAAACAGCCACCGCCAAAAGCCATAGGACCGAAAATATATTAGTGAAATAAGGTGCAGTGGTCTCGTGCAAGTTAGCCGCCATTTGGTTCCCTTGTACCACTGGGCCGAAGCCCACAACCAATGGCTTCCCTTAACCGCCCTAACCCACCAATCAACATCACACACATAACCCCTCCCTTGCAACCTACCGACTTTGACCTTGAACCCTACACCACTAAATAATTACCAGCCACCCCACATGCACATTCATATAACCGCATGCAAATTCAAAGAAACATGTTGGCTGACATTTGTAAACCACCTCAAAAGCTTATTGGACCAACCTATGGTCATGTAATATTTTTAAAACAATTTCGATTATCATCACTGTAAACTAAATTTATTTATGGCATCACTTCCTAAAAAAAAACATATATTCAACTGACATTAGTCAAAGAATTCAGATCCTTATGTGCTCCCCATGTGACACCTTTCAACATTTACACAATCATTGCAAGCTGTTATACCTATACTAATCATTACAATTACACAAGCATATAGTTATATATATTTTGTTAACATCGATGCCTACCACATGCTCATACACCACCGATTCTATAATTTATGATCCTACAAACAATAGATTCTGACAATCTAGTTCACCATGTGCGGCCCACTCGAACAATGACATCAGATACTAAAACAAACAATTATTGTTATAACCGTAACATTTGACTAACTGTCATACCACAATCCATATTCAACCTTCATCATCACTTACAAGAAATTTGTCATAGACACATACTAGAACCGATTGAACCATTAGGGATTATTAACAACTTATCATTGGTCAACATCATGTGCTACGACAGTCACGATCAAATCAACACGATTACCCTATCATGCATCCCTATCCCTACCATCATTTATGTTATACACAAAACTCACAATCACGATCAACACCATATCAAGACGTATGCGGCTAAGAATAATCTTAACAACAATCAAAACAAGTACAAGAATACTAAACCAAGAATCGTGAAAGAAAAGGATGCTTGAGAGAAGAGACTTGCCGAGCACAAGAGCCTGCCGTCCCCTTTGTTTGCGTGTGAAATAGGATTTAGGGTTACTAATGATTCGGAGGGAGGTTGTATATTCGTACATAGGTAATGCGCATGCAAGGGAGATCAATAGGCTGGGCCCTAGATCGGCTGGGCCGAGATTAGAGAAGGGCGGTTCAAGTTGGGCTAGCCGGCCAATCAACACAAGGCATGCCCATGCAAGAGTGAGTGATCGAGAATGTAGTGTGCGAGATGTAAGGTGAGGAGTTGAATGTGATTAAATGATAATACATGTAGCAAAATATCACACAAGTTACAATATACGGATATAACAACTCAGTATTCTCCATTAAGTTTATTAGATTGACTCAACGTTACAACAAAAAGTAAAGTGACATGCAATTAGAGATCTTGAAAATACATGTTGTCACATTATCCACAACTTGAAAGAAATTTCGTCCCGAAATTTGGTACGCACTCACTGAGGAAGCTAGGTAAGTTGTATCGTTCACTGGTTTTCCTGGGGTGTCACATCCTCCCCCCGTTGATCTGGAATTTCGTCCCGAAATTCCGAGGTAGTAGCTTCAGCCTCAGTAGTGGTTGCATTGGTTTCGAATAACTGGGGGTACTTTTCGGTCATCTGGTCTTCGCGTTCCCAGGTGTACTCTGGGCCACGTTTGGAGTTCCAACGAACTCGGACAAGAGGGATTCTATTGTGTTTGAGGACCTTAACATCCCGGTCCGTGATTTTTACTGGTTCCTCGACGAACTGCAACCGCTCGTCGATAGTGAGTTCCTTCAAAGGAATGATGAGGGTCTCATCTGACAGACATTTCTTAGATTCGACACGTGAAAGACATTGTGAACTGCCCCGAGTTCAGCCGGTAGGTTTAGCCTGTAGGCTACTGTGCCTATTCTTTCTGCGATTTCGAATGGTCTGACATACCGCGGATTGAGTTTGCCCCCTTTGCCAAAACGAACCACACCCTTCCAGGGTGAGACTTTTAGTAAAACCCGGTCCCCGACCTGAAATTCCAAAGGCTTCCTACGCTTATCCGCGTAGCTTTTCTGATGGTCGCGAGCTGCCGCCATGCGTTGTCGTATTTGTGCAATCTTTTCTGTGGTGTCCACTATAAGTTCTGCACCCGTGATCTGACTATCCCCCACCTCTGCCCAACAGAGAGGTGACCGGCATTTACACCCGTACAATGCCTCGAATGGAGCGGCTTGGATGCTGGTGTGATAGCTGTTATTGTATGAAAACTCCACCAAAGGGAGATGCTTTTCCCAACTGTTGCCGAAATCGATGACACATGCCCGGAGCATGTCTTCAAGAATTTGGATCGTTCGCTCAGACTGCCCATCCGTATGAGGGTGATATGCTGTGCTCATGTCTAACCGTGAGCCGAAAGATTTGTGCATCGCTTGCCATAGTTCTGATGTGAATCGTGCATCCCGATCCGAAATGATGGAAGTGGGCACCCCGTGCCTCGAAACAACTTCTTTAAGATAGATGTCTGCGAGAGTGGAGAACTTATCCGTTTCCTTTATAGCTAGGAAGTGTGCAGACTTGGTGAGTCGATCCACGATTACCCATATGGTATCATTCCCACGCTGGGATCTGGGTAGGCCCGTAATGAAATCCATGGAAATTTCTTCCCATTTCCATTGCGGTATCTTAGGTTGCTGAAGTAGGCTCGCTGGTTTCTGATACTCCACTTTGACTTTTGCACATGTCAAGCACTTGCCGACGTAAGTAGCGATGTGGGCCTTCATACTAGGCCACCAGTATGTAGTTCTGATGTCGTGGTACATTTTATCCGCCCCTGGATGTACCGAGTAGCGAGACTTGTGTGCTTCATCCATCACAAGCTCTCGTAAACCGCCATAAAGTGGGACCCAAATACGCCCCGTTACATAGTAGGCACCGTCTTCCTTTTGTTCCATTCGTTGCCTTGAGCCGCGTAAGGCTTCAGCTTTGACGTTTTCGGGTTTTAATGCTTCTATCTGAGCAGTTCGTATCTGTGCAGGAAGACTGGACTGAATAGTGAGCTGCAAGGCTCGTACGCGCCTAGGTAGAGTGTCTTTCCGACTGAGAGCGTCAGCCACAACATTGGCTTTACCTGGATGATACTTGATGGCACATTCGTAATCGTTCAGAAGTTCAACCCATCTTCGTTGACGCATGTTCAAATCCTTTTGCTTAAGGATATGCTCGAGACTCCTGTGATCGGTGTAAATTGTGCACTTGGTACCGTACAGGTAGTGTCGCCATATCTTAAGCGCGAAAACAACAGCTCCCAGCTCTAAATCGTGCGTCGTGTAGTTCCGTTCATGAATCTTAAGTTGGCGCGAAGCGTAAGCAATAACCTTGTCGCGCTGCATCAACACACATCCAAGACCCTGGATGGATGCATCACAGTATACTACGAAATCGTCTGTGCCCTCTGGCAATGAGAGGATAGGTGCACTGCAAAGTCTATCCTTTAAGTGCTGAAAAGCAGTTTCCTGCGTGTTGCCCCAACGGTAGGTGACACACTTCTGTGTCAGTAGCGTAAGCGGCTGAGCAATCTTTGAAAAGTCTTTAATAAACCGTCTGTAGTAACCCGCCAAACCCAAGAATTGGCGTATTTCCGTTGGCGTACGTGGTGCAGGCCAGTTCCTGATCGAGTCTACCTTGGATGGATCAACATGGATCCCATCCTTGTTCACTACGTGGCCTAAGAAGTGGACTTCACGAAGCCAGAAGTCGCATTTGGAAAACTTAGCGTATAGTTGTTCCTTTCGAAGTAGTTCCAAAATAAGGCGTAAATGCTGCTCGTGTTCCTCCTGACTCTTAGAGTAGATCAGAATGTCGTCGATGAAAACAATGACGAACTTGTCAAGATAGGGTTTGCACACCCTGTTCATAAGGTCCATAAATACGGCAGGCGCGTTCGTTAACCCGAACGGCATGACAAGAAACTCGTAGTGGCCGTAGCGAGTTCTGAATGCAGTTTTGGAGACGTCCTCATCCCGGACTCTCAGCTGATGATACCCTGACCTCAAGTCTATCTTGGAGTAATAACACGACCCTTGCAACTGGTCGAATAAGTCGTCTATGCGTGGAAGAGGATAACGGTTCTTCACCGTCACCTTGTTGAGTTCACGGTAGTCTATGCACATTCTGAACGTACCGTCTTTCTTTCTCACGAATAATACCGGAGCTCCCCAAGGCGAAGAGCTTGGACGAATGAAGCCCTTTTCCAAGAGCTCTTATAGCTGCTTTGACAGTTCCTCCAATTCTGATGGAGCTAGACGATATGGTGCTCGAGCTATGGGTGCTGCTCCTGGAGCGAGCTCGATTTGAAATTCGACCTGACGGTGAGGCGGTAATCCAGGTAAATCTTCAGGAAACACCTGAGGGTAGTCGCGTACAACTGGAATATCCTCCAGTTTCTTTTCCTTCACTGATGCATCTGAAACGAGTGCCAAGATTGCGGTGTGACCCTTCCGCAGACATTTCTGAGCCTTCAAGAAAGAGATGATGCCAACCACGGCACCACTCTTGTCGCCTTGAACTTCGAGAGGTTGTTGACCAGAACGAGGAATGCGAACAATCTTTTCTTTGCATAGGATTTCTGCTTGCTGTTGCTGCTTGAGATTCTGATTTGCAGGCCGTGGGCTCCTGAATCCTTAGCTTCATGGCCCATCTTGAGACACCTCTAACAACGTCCCTCGTTGCACTAACCACCGTGGTGTCTGTTGCATTAGTTACACATTGGGTGAATTCCCCGATATCCACCCTGCCCCTAACCACCAGAAGTTGGCTGGCTCGGCTCTAGTGATTACTATTCTTGCGCTGCTGCTGTGCTTGAGACTGAACGGTAGCGGAACCCTTGCTGGAATACCCATCCCATTTCTGCTTGTTGTCACTAGTAGTAGCGGGAGTAGCAGAAGTGATAGCGGTAGTAATAGCGCTGATACAACTAGGCAGCCTGTTCTGTTCCACTGCTTGATCCGTGAGGTGATGAGCAAGACGCTGAATGTCTTGGTTATTGTCGAGGTTAGCCGATGCAGCATGGCTCTGAACCTCTGAGGCTAGACCCTTGAGGTACAATTCGATACGCTTGCTTGGAGGGTCCACCATGGTTGGACACAAGATGACCAGTTCATTCGACCGTTTCGTATAAGCTTCAATTTCTGACCCCGTCATTTTCAAATGGTAAAGCTCCACTTCCAACTTGTGGATGTCATCACGCGAGCAGTATTCCCTTTTAATGCGTTCTTCGAATTCGTTCCAGGGGGTGGCGTTAGCAGCTGCCAACCCTAGTATCTGTACTTGCGTGTTCCACCAGGTTAGCGCGATTCCTTCCAAAGTACCAGTGGCGTACTTGACCCTGCGAGCCTCAGGGCATTGACACATCTCGAATACTGACTCGAGCTTCCCAAACCAATGGAGTAGTCCCACTGCTCCTTCTGTGCCACTGAATGTGCTTGGACGACAGTCCATGAAGTTCTTGAATGTGCAGACCGGTTGCTGTGCGTTTTGACCCGTTGCGCGAGAAAGATAGGTCATGGTTAAGCGCGAGAGTTGGGTCACGAGAGTAGGATCTAACATCCTAGGATAGGTTTGGAATAGCAGGTTATACCTCTTGCTTGTGCGACTGCAAGTGCCGCAGCAACTTGTTCGTTATTGAGAGCCGTCAACTGGGCTTGAGTCATGTCAACAAGTCCAGACATGATCGAGTAGTAAAAGTAGCATAAATGAGAATGGTTCGCGAGTAGTGCGATGACAGAAGAGTGTAAGTACACAGGTGTTCTTAAGCAATAACAAGTAGTGAGCAAAGTAATGTAAGCATACCACGAGCAAAGTTCTATGCAATTCTAGCATGTAGGCAATAAACATAAACCTTATTACCTAGGATGTCGAGTCTTGCACGTGGAGCGAAACGTCGTTGTGGATCGTTGAGAGCACTGTTCTGGTTATAGCCTGGTTTTAATAAAAATGTTTTCCCCGTATTAAAACCGAGTTCTCTATAACCAATGATTCTGATACCAATCTGTCACACCCCCAAAATCCACACGCGGAGTACCACCGCTTGGAGGCGTGACATGACCAGGATCAAGCCACCAATCATATCGAACATAGCATTTAATAATAAAAATAGATAATGTAATTCATCACGACATGATTGATGTTCAAAACCAAACTCTGTTTAAGTAGCGGAAGCATGTAAATAAACCCAACATAGTTAATAGTTTGAAATGTCATAAATGTTTAGCAAGCATTCACTAATCCTCGTCCACAACGACCTGCTCCTCCTTGTGCAAGCTCCATAAGTACCTAAGGTCCTGCAAGGCATGCAGCAGGGAGTCAACAACTAGTTGAGCGAGTTCACAGTTAATAGTTCAGTAATAGTTCAGTAATAGTATAGTGTGAGTAGTATGTTCGTTCGTTATGTCGTATATCGTATTTCCATCGCGGTCTCCCAGGCAGGTGTGCGAAGATGTTAGGGGATGTTCATCCCAAGTATTCTAGACTAGGTTTGTTTGTATCGCGGCCTCCCAGGCAGGTGTGCGAAGATTAGTATGTTTAGTTCGTGGCCTTCCTAAGGCAGGTGTGCGAAGTCAGTCATAATATCGCGGCCAACCCTTGGCAGGTGTGCGAAGATCAGTTCAGTAAGTGTTACTAGTCTAGTCGTGTCATATCGTTCAGTTCTATCAGCTGAGTATGTACAATAATTCAACAAAATCCCATTCCCACCCGGGAACCCCATGCCTTGGCTGTGTGAACTCACCTTGGTTTGCTCGGTATGCTAAGTAGGTGCTTGCAATTAGTCAATCACGTCCTAAAGTACGCATGTATTCATAATCAGTTTATATCCAAGTTGTGCTCGTATAGGTAATCATAAAAGTACAAGCATGTATTCGTTATCACATAAGTTATGCACATCACTTAACAGCAGTTAAATAATCCAGTTAACATTTAACAGAGTTAAATCAGATTACTGTGCAAAGTATTCAAATTGACGAAAACACAGGTGTTGACGTAACACATAATTGACGAGACACATTCTGTTTCGCCAACTATCCTTGGCGAAACACCCCTCTAATTCGTCAACATATCCTTGGCGAAACAGTTTCTGTTTCGTCAATACCCCCTTTGACGAGACACCCTCTTGTTTCGTCAAAACCAAAAACTGAGTATGTACAATAATTCAACAAAATCCCATTCCCACCCGGGAACTCCATAAGTACCTAAGGTCCTGCAAGGCATGCAGCAGGGAGTCAACAACTAGTTGAGCGAGTTCACAGTTAATAGTTCAGTAATAGTTCAGTAATAGTATAATGTGAGTAGTATGTTCGTTCGTTATGTCGTATATCGTATTTCCATCGCGGCCTCCCAGGCAGGTGTGCGAAGATGTTAGGGGATGTTCATCCCAAGTATTCTAGACTAGGTTTGTTTGTATCGCGGCCTCCCAGGCAGGTGTGCGAAGATTAGTATGTTTAGTTCGCGGCCTTCCTAAGGCAGGTGTGCGAAGTCAGTCATAATATCGCGGCCAACCCTTGGCAGGTGTGCGAAGATCAGTTCAGTAAGTGTTACTAGTCTAGTCGTGTCATATCGTTCAGTTCTATCAGCTGAGTATGTACAATAATTCAACAAAATTCCATTCCCACCCGGGAACCCCATGCCTTGGCTGTGTCAAATCACCTTGGTTTGCTCGGTATGCTAAGTAGGTGCTTGCAATTAGTCAATCACGTCCTAAAGTACGCATGTATTCATAATCAGTTTGTATCCAAGTTGTGCTCGTATAGGTAATCATAAAAGTACCAGCATGTATTCGTTATCACATAAGTTATGCACATCACTTAACAGCAGTTAAATAATCCAGTTAACATTTAACAGAGTTAAATCAGATTACTGTGCAAAGTATTCAAATTGACGAAAACACAGGTATTGACGTAACACACAATTGACGAGACACATTCTGTTTCGCCAACTATCCTTGGCGAAACACCCCTCTAATTCGTCAACATATCCTTGGCGAAACAGTTTCTGTTTCGTCAATACCCCCTTTGACGAGACACCCTCTTGTTTCGTCAAAACCAAAAACTGTTTCAGTAATAACAATCATGTCACAAAACCCAAGTGGCCGACATCAAACAGCCACCGCCAAAAGCCATAGGACCGAAAATATATTAGTGAAATAAGGTGCGGTGGTCTCATGCAAGTTAGCCGCCATTTGGTTCCCTTGTACCAGTGGGCCGAAGCCCACAACCAATGGCTTCCCTTAACCGCCCTAACCCACCAATCAACATCACGCACATAACCCCTCCCTTGCAACCTACCGACTTTGACCTTGAACCCTACACCACTAAATAATTACCAGCCACCCCACATGCACATTCATATAACCGCATGCAAATTCAAAGAAACATGTTGGCTGACATTTGTAAACCACCTCAAAAGCTTATTGGACCAACCTATGGTCATGTAATATTTTTAAAACAATTTCGATTATCATCACTGTAAACTAAATTTATTTATGGCATCACTTCCTAAAAAAAAACATATATTCAACTGACATTAGTCAAAGAATTCAGATCCTTATGTGCTCCCCATGTGACACCTTTCAACATTTACACAATCATTGCAAGCTGTTATACCTATACTAATCATTACAATTACACAAGCATATAGTTATATATATTTTGTTAACATCGATGCCTACCACATGCTCATACACCACCGATTCTATAATTTATGATCCTACAAACAATAGATTCTGACAATCTAGTTCACCATGTGCGGCCCACTCGAACAATGACATCAGATACTAAAACAAACAATTATTGTTATAACCGTAACATTTGACTAACTGTCATACCACAATCCACATTCAACCTTCATCATCACTTACAAGAAATTTGTCATAGACACATACTAGAACCGATTGAACCATTAGGGATTATTAACAACTTATCATTGGTCAACATCATGTGCTACGACAGTCACGATCAAATCAACACGATTACCCTATCGTGCATCCCTATCCCTACCATCATTTATGTTATACACAAAACTCACAATCACGATCAACACCATATCAAGACGTATGCGGCTAAGAATAATCTTAACAACAATCAAAACAAGTACAAGAATACTAACCCAAGAATCGTGAAAGAAAAGGATGCTTGAGAGAAGAGACTTGCCGAGCACAAGAGCCTGCCGTCCCCTTTGTTTGCGTGTGAAATAGGATTTAGGGTTACTAATGATTCGGAGGGAGGTTGTATATTCATACGTAGGTAAGGCGCATGCAAGGGAGATCAATAGGTTGGGCCCTAGATCGGCTGGGCCGAGATTAGAGAAGGGCGGTTCAAGTTGGGCTAGCCGGCCCATCAACACAAGGCATGCCCATGCAAGAGTGAGTGATCGAGAATGTAGTGTGCGAGATGTAAGGTGAGGAGTTGAATGTGATTAAATGATAATACATGTAGCAAAATATCACACAAGTTACAATATACGGATATAACAACTCAGTATTCTCCATTAAGTTTATTAGATTGACTCAACGTTACAACAAAAAGTAAAGTGACATGCAATTAGAGATCTTGAAAATACATGTTGTCACATCAATAACTTAATAATCAATCAAAAAACATAAATACCTATATTATTAATCTAATAAAAAAACTAAATAAATATATTAATTAATTTTGGTAATTCTTACCATTAGAAATGTTTGAAAGAGGAGTTCTGTCCAAAATACCTATATGTATACATGTATTATTAAAGGTACAAATAATGTATCGCCAGTTTAACTATAAATTATTAGAAATTTAAAACTTACTGTTAACATCTACTGCTACTGATCTACCGGGCGTTGATGTTGATGAACGTAAATTATAGGTTCTCTTTGACATATTCTATACAAATTAAGATCTACAAAAATGAAATACATAACATATAAACATGGCATCAAACGTTGTGCCAATTTTAATAATTGGATTATTTACTATTACTTTGAAAATTTTAAAACAACAAAAATTGGTACAGGGATAAAAACAACTAACCTTGAAGAAATTATTGAAATGTTTTGAAGTACCAAAAGCAGGAAATTGGAACACGAAATGATTTGGAAGATTGGCTATATGTTTTCAATTGAAATTGAAATATATGGTATATATATAATAGATTTAAAAAATATTTTATTTTGTAAACATTAGCTTAATATGGAATGTATTTCATTAAATTAATTAGCCACAATCACAATTAACATAATATTTACTTTTAAATATTGGAAACATAATAATTAGTAACCATAATTAGTAATATACCTAATAATTAGTAAACGGATATCATTAACCATAATTAGTAATATGCATAATAGGGGAAAAATGATGCACAAATGAATTAAAAAACAAACCGATAAAGTCTATTTCAAGTCATACTGGTCTTACATGGTAAACTTTAAAAACACTAATAAGGAAACTTATAATGTTGAAAATACGGAAATAAAATGACCAAAAATATTGAAAGATGTTAACCACTAAAACAGAAGCATTCTCCACATGATACTCTCAATCGATGGTCTTGCGCTTTGTCGAAGAACAATGCTCACTTGGATGAATCTCATACACTTCATTATCACCAGGTTTACCTTTTACCGACTTCCGATCCTGCAAAACATAATACAAGAAAAATATTCAAATTTACGGTTTCGGATTGATGCACTATACGCTTTCAAATTCAATATAATACATGTCCAGTCCAAAACTTGTTCTTAATGTCATAAATTAGAGTTTCGTCATCACTTATATGGGTAATTCCATAAACCTCTTCATAATGTGCAAGATTGTACTTAGTGATCTCTATCTTGAATGCGAAAAGCTTTCCAACCAATGACCTTATCTCTTCTGGAACCACAACAATATCATCACACTGGAAGTATCGAAACTATTTGTGTAAGTTTTTAATATTTTAAAATATTTATAAAACAATATGTGTTATAATTCTATATATATAAATAACCATGGTGTTTTCGTGAATCAATTGTTTTGGAGACTTATTAATAAGATGAGCAGCCTCGTTGTGAAATAGGACCAGTTCAACGGAATCAGAGTCATCAGCAACTTTCAGATTGATTTTAAACTTAGGAACAGGTTGGACTCTAGTCTCAGAACAATCGTAATTCAAATAGTTATAAACTTCGTATTGCTTTAACTCATCAAAACAATCAGGTGAAAAAAATTCTTCGACTCCAAAGTGGCTTCGTCTGAACACGTAGGGTACATCATACAATACCAAGCGTTGTTGGTTATATTTTTAACCTTAGCCAAAATAATAACATGCTTTGGCTGAAAAGATATCAAACATAAATTCATTTAGTTCTTGAGTTTATACTTACTCAAGATTAGTTTATAGATAAAGTATACCTTTGATATCTCCCAAACAGCACCAACGTTAGAGAAAGTTGATTCTTTAAGAAATAATGACGATAAAACATCTCCCTTGGCAGAATTGACAACTGCTACAATTTAAAGATAAGCCTTATAAGTTTTAAAATAAAGTTAATAAAAATTCGAAACCCTATAATATGATTAAAATCTCATAGATAGACAATATTTTTTTAAAGGAAAATACCTTGATGAAGAAGAATACAAGAAAACCAATCAAAGTTTGGACAACTTAATTTGTAACCATTATGCCCATAAAATATGTATTTAACTATCTCCACACATGTAATACATACATAATAAAATCCACACACATTCTGACATACCATATTCATACACACATATATTTACTATCTATATTTACACGCATGCATACACAACATAATAGCTTTCACACACATACATGCACAACACATACACACACGTATCACATATAAAAACTCACACCATTAACACACACACACATCGCAATACACTCACATTCACACACACAACATACATCGATATATGAACAATAACCACACACAAGCTTCGATATACATACACATTTACCCCCGTTTATTAACTCATACAAATCCCAGATTTCCATTATTAACAAAAATAACAAATAAAACTATTTTATCAATCGGAATCAAAGATGTTTAGGAGTTATAGTTAGTCACTGGATACGAATGTAGGCTTACAAAACCAAGGTGATAAAAAGAAATCGGGTTCAGAATCAAGGGCTCTGTTGATTTGATCTCTGGTTTTGACACCACTTTGTAGGTGACCAATTATTTGATCTGACGGATGATAAGACAAAGTCCAGGGCATGATGGTGTCAGGCACATTTACTTCCGATTGCAAGTTCGAAATATCTTGATCAACGATTTGATCCTCAGCCTCCGTCGAAGTAACATTTGGTTCCTCATCAAAGGTAGGAGTCGATTCCTCCTCTAAGTCGTCAGAATTGTCAAATGTTGGAGCTGGTTCCTCTGGTGGTTCGTGAGTTGTTCCACTCGGCCCGGCTTCATCATCGTGAGTACCCACGGTGGGTTGTTGATGCATGAAACGTCTGTTGACTTCGTCTGCATTAAGTCTTAAGGTTAAGATGGGTCAACATAGGGTCTAGAATGTCAAAATGAGGTTATATGTTGATAGTTTCGCTTGTATGTACATTTATAGAAGGTTCCGCTTATGTGTCATCTTAGGGTTTCGCTTATTAGGAAATTGAGAAGGTTTCGCTTATTCGTCATGACATTCAAGCGAAATCTCATGGAGTATATATAGGTCTCATAAGCGAAACCTGGTAACCAACTTGTGCATGTTGAAGTGGAACTGTTGCAAGCTTTAGGTGTGAAACTTTGTCAAATCATTATTAGAAAGCAATAAAAGGAAAGGAATTGAATAGGAAAGCTGTTGTTACTTCATTTACGTTGATTCCGCCTTCGTACGTGAAGATGAGCGTTCTCTACTGACTATTCAGGGTCGGAACACAGTCCAACAAGTGGTATAAGAGCTCAGGACGAGGAGTTCATACTACTACAGCTTGAATCTGCAGAAATCTTTCATTTCTACTCACTTTCTCTTATACTTTTTCAGTTTGAATTGGTTCCTATGGTTGAAATGGTCTGATTTTTTACTATAGTGTGTGAAATACAGTAATAACAAACCCTAGAAAGTTTCAAGTTAAAATTCGGAATAAAACATGGTGAAAACAAGTTAGAACTAGGTTCCGCTTATCCGGACATTGAGGTTCCGCTTGTAAGACTTAGATTCGCTTGAAGGTTCCGCTTGAAACGACACAGGTTCCGCTTGAAATACCTACTTGCGCTTATAGGTTTCGCTTGAAAAGACAGATTAGTTCCGCTTGAACGAACAGTTTAGGATTCGCTTGAACAGACTTTTGCTTATTCGTACCATATAGTTCCGCTTGAAGGAACAAGTAGTTTCGCTTGATTGGTATCGCTTGAAAGTTTCGCTTGTAGTGACAGTCTGCTAGTTCCGCTTATACGAACTCTAGTGGTTTCGCTTATCTGTCACTCAATATACTTTCGCTTATCTGTCAAAATACTGTTTCGCTTATTTGTCACAGTTTTTAAAAACTTGAAAATTTTTCTAAGTGTTGATTGATTTTGTAGGTACGTTCATGATGGATGATATTTTCTTGAACCCGTTCAGCGACACGTACGCATTCACGGGAAATACTGGAAAGACGATATTTCATCAAGCAAAGAAAATGAGAATCCGCCGAAAGAGAAGAAAAAGGAAGCTTGGGAATCGGAAAGTGCCTTCGGAACATTCAATAGACCCCCAAAGCTTATGGCTATCGAGGAGTACAGTCGGTAGTCTAGGAAGTTTGAAGATTGGCTGATGGCATTCGCATTTCCCAGCTGGAAAAGTTTGAAGAACGGTTATGCCAATGTAAACAAAAATGGTGAAGCGTTAAGATCGGCTGAAGAGATTGATGCATTTGTAGCCGAGCAAAAGTGTGTGGCTTTGTTATTTCAGTCGGTTCGGGAGGACACAATCTCTTTAATCGATTATTCAAATGCAAAAGATCTGTGGCAAAAGCTAGAAAAGAAACTTCTTAGGAAAGAGTTTGATATGTTTGGTTGTCTCAAGAATGAGTCAGTTAGTAAAATGATAGAAAGGTTCGGTCATCTGAAGCTGGAATTAGCAAGACATGAAATCAGATATTCTGATGAAGAACTTGTTGACAAACTGTTCGATTCATTACCAGACGAGATGGATTGGAGATATTATGCGCTGATGTTGAAGAACACTATTGCTCCCGAAAATTTGAAACCAGATTTGGTGATTGAAAGACTTGAATGTCATGAACTGGAACTGAAGAAGACATACAAAGTCAATCACTCATCTTATCAACAAAATTTGGATCTTTATTACCCGAAAAACATGATGCCAAAAGCAACTTCTCCCAAAACTGCATTTTCTGCTGAGAATGTGTCGACAGCAAGTAAAGAAAGTCAAAGCAGTCAAAGCAGTGGAAGTCACAGTGGTTATCATGGTGGATCTTCATTATCTGCAAGTCATTCTGATGCAAAGTTTCAGTGCAACATCGCAATAGATTTGAAGAATGCACAGAATTTTGACGAAGAGTCGGCTAAGCAACAAATGGTCTTCTTGGCATCAGTGTTGGAATCATACGAAGGGTTAGTAGCTGGAAAGATCAGCAATACCAACCTGACAAAGGAAGATTATGACCAAATAGATCCTGAAGAAATGGAGCTAATCGATATTCGTTGGGCTATGGCAAGTGCTGTTCGTAGAGCACAGCGTTTTATGGAAATAACTGGCAGGAAGACGATTGGTGGTCCATCTACTAAGCTGGGGTTCGACAAATCCAAGGTGACATGCTTCAAGTGTAAGCAGAAGGGTCACTTTAAACGAGAATGCAGAAATGCTTATGCTGATGAGTCGGAAAACCCTTTCAGAGATGATTATTACAAGAAGGCGATTTATCACCAGAATAAATCTGAGCCGCCTAGATTGAAGCAGTCGGAAGATAACAGAGAGAAATCTAGAGCTCTTGCGGTGATCTACGATGATGAGGGATATGATTGGAGTAAAGAAGTTTTACTGGAAGAAGATGCGGTTGGTCACGCATTCATGGCGAAAAACGATGAACCTATTCCGTGGAAAGATGATCGTACTGAAGAGCAGAAGTATAGCTATCGGAAAATGATTGCTGAAAACAGAATCATTAGAATTTCTCGTATCTATCTGGAAGCTAGAAGAGCGAGAAGATGGGATCCGGACAGGGAGTGTTATCTTGATGAGTATGGAAATATTGCGATTGATGACAAAACGCTTGATCTAGAAGCCATCATCAAGGAGATAAAAGAAGATGATGAGTATTGGCAACACAAATGGTGGGGAACTCCAACCGAGAAAATGAAAGAAGAAGAGAAAGAGAAAGAAGAGAAAGAGAAAAAGGAGAAAGAAGAGATCGAGAAAGCAAAGCAGATTGATACCGGCATTATCGATACAACGCAGGAGTTGACTGCAGAGAACCTGGGAAAAACGGCTGACAAAGTGCTAGCTGCTAAAGCACTTGAGGTAGACTCTAACTCCGTGTCTGAGTCAAAAGGCCAGGTTAGTCCAAACTCGTCAACAAATGCGTCAGGTAAAAAGATCGAAGGAAATGCTGATTGCAAAAATTGCAACAAAGAGTGCAAATTTTGTAACACTGTCACGTATCTCAACGGTGAGAAAATTAAAGATCTGACAGCAAAGGTCAGAAGCGTTGAGAATCAGATTCTTGTGCGTGACAAAACAGTTAAAGCTTCAACTGAACGAATTAAAGAATTAACTGCTCAAATTGAAACTGATAAAATTGAACATGAAAAAGTTAAACGAGAAAATGAAAAGTTAATTCTTGAAAACCGTCAGATTTCTGAAAAATTTGAAAAACTCAAAAGCACTGTGAAAGATAGTGATGATCGAAATGGTAAAACTTTTAAAGAAAACGAACATCTAAAAGCAGTGCTGAGAGTAAAAGAAGAATCAATCAACAAACAACAGGATTAAATCGCTAATTTGAAACTTAAAGTTCAAGAGGCTGAAATTGAAAACGAGCGAATCTAGTTGAAGCTTAACAGCTATAGCTCCGCAAGCTTTGTGTTGCAGCACATTGTTCCCAAACCCATCGGGGAAAAACAAAGCTGGCGAAGACGTGTATTCTGATGGAACCAGGGTGGGTTTTAATAGAGTTCCACCACCTGTTCTTGATAACTACACGAAAAAACAATCTGGGTTGGTTGAACTTGAGGAAGAAAGTAAAGTTAAACTTCCGGAGAACATTGATGTCACGTTCACATCTTCCAATGACGATAGTGTTCAAAGTGATATTGTAAATGGTGTTGTTGAAAATGTGCTTAAAACAGATAGTGACACTACTGAGGAAGATGGGTGTTTCTTGGACAAATACATTCCGAAACAAAAGTCCAAGAACAACTTAAATGATGAACCTACTCTTGTCATGTACAAGATGAAGGATCGGATAAGTTGTTTTCGGATTCAGAGTTTCCGATTGAGAATGTAAACATGAACAAATTGACAAATGTTTTCAAACTGGTCGAAGTCGAATTGTCAGCAGTGAACAATCTGAGTCAAAAGAAAAGTAAAATGAAGTTTGAGAAAGAAAAGGTTTACAACAAGAAATCTGTTAATCCACCGCGTTTTTACAATAACAACAGAAACAATTGGCCGGGTGGTTATCAGTGGGATAAGTCTTATCAGAAAAGAAATGTTCCAAACAAGAGTTTTGTTGAGAAGAAAAGGTTTGTGAACAGTTCAAGTTCACTTGCTGATGAAGAAAAAGAAATTTTTTCAAAATCAAACAAAGAATTCTTTGAGAAAAGAGCTTCTCAGTCTCAGTCTGAAGGCACGAGTCGAGGTATTGATACTCGAACTAGCTTTAGATGTAATCAAGTTGGTCACATTGCACGAAAGTGTACCAATGTGAAGCCTAAGACTGAAACTGTGAAGACTCAACAAAAGAAAGGTGATGTGAAGGGAAAAACACCAATAGTTGTTGAGAAAAAGAGTGTGAAAAATGAACCCGTACAGAAGTTGGTAACTAAAAACGACAAATTTTACAAAAGGGTTGCATTATCTCAACAAATTTGGAAGCCAAAAATTGAGAAGAAAATTTCAAATTCTGAAGTGAAAAAGGCTGAAGAATCAATTACGGTTGATTATGATGCACATTTTCCACCTCTCAAAGCTGAAAATTTCAAAATTCAAATTGCAAGAGTCAAGGTTACACCTAAGGCTGATGAGGCCTGGGTGGACTCCATGTTTGACTATGCAGTTTGAATTGCCGGAGCTTCTTGGATCGCGAAGCATGAATCGGCATCTTTCTTGAAGTTGTTTAAGTCAAAGTTTGTTATGTGAAGGATCTTCCAAAACTTGTATCCTGATGGATCATGGATAATGGAGCATCAAGACATATGACAGGGAAGACCGCGTTACTGTATGATGTGAGAAACATTAATGGTGGTTACGTAGGTTTTGCGGGTAATCAAGGAGGAAAGATTATAGGTGAAGGAACGTTATTCAACTGAATCGTAACGTTTGAGAGAGTTAACTACATCGCTGAGCTGGAGAATAATCTGCTGTGTCACACCCCCAAAATCCACCTGCGGAGTATCACCGCTTGGGAGCGTGACTGACCAGGATCAAGCCACCAATCATATTGAACATGCATTTAATATTAAATAAAGTAAATGAAAACCATCCATTCAATACAAAAGGTGTTCAAACATTAAATCGTTTCAAAAGTGTTGCGGAAGCATAGTAAATAAACCAGTATCAATAGTTTTAAGTATCACAATAGTAAAGCGGAAAAGCCACGATCCTTGTCCACAACGACCCGCTTCTCCAGTGCAAGCTCCAAGTATCTAGCGATCTGCAAGGCATGTAACAGAATGATCAACAAACTAGTTGAGCGAGTTCACATAAAGGAAATGCGTAATAGTAAGTTCATTTGTAATAGGTGGCTCTACTGGGCCGTTTGTATATTTTCCTGTGGTGGTGTTCCACGTTGTATAACCACTAGACTACTCGTAACTATAGGTATCCTTCACAACCGAGGATAGTAAAGTGGTAGTCTAGGCATAGTGTCAATAATGTATCTAATCAACCTTTCAATCCCATTCCCAACACCCCGGGAACCCCATGCCTTGGTAAGAGTGTGAACTCACCTTGGTTTGCTCGGTATGCTAGATTATGCACTCACAAGTAATTAGTCACGTCCTATTGTATGCACGTATAACAAATCAGTTCATGTTCGCAATGATACGCATGCAATTTAATGTTCACATAACAGTCAGTTTGCATAACGGCACAACACGTATTACTTCACGTATACAAATGTTAACGTTCATCAAGCATGGCATGCCAAATAAATCAAACATATAATTCCATCTTTCAAAGTACATTCATAACCAAGCATCTTTCGATCCACCCTTATCTTTCGACACATTAGTTATCTCAGTTATCTTTCGGACCGAAGGTTATGTTTCGAACCTATTGTCATCTTTCGATCACACACATATCTTTCGGTCAACATGTATCTTTCGGTCAACAGATATCTTTCGGTCACAACTATGTTTCGACTACAAGCATCTTTCGACCACAACTATGTTTCGAGTAGCAATATCTTTCGACAATTAACAGTTACGTTTGATCACAATCAGTTACGGATATCATGCAGTCAATTACAGAAACAGAAACCCTAATCATCTACAGCCGTCATCATCATTAACAAGCACATTTCATATATTCAATCTCAAGAACCCTAACCGAAATCATGAACAATAACCATATTCATTCGGATTACTATCAAGACATAACAACCTCATGTAAACTGATTTCATAATAACCCGATTTCACTGATATATCAACAAGTTATCAATCCGGAGCATACATCGTCACAGTAACATAACAAGCACCATTGAATCGATTTAAACTTATTATCATGCCATACAACTACAAGATCATCTTTATACGATTCCTATCATTCAACATACAATCAATTCGAGTCGTTCTTAATCAAAGCATGTAATAATAATAACATCATGTCATCAACGATGATAGTGAAACACTAACCGGATTAGGGGATTGAAACTAGTGGGGTTTCGGGTGCACAAGAACTTTCAGCCGACTCCAAGACTTCGAGAGAGAGGGAAAGGTATTAGGGTTTCTAGAAACTCACTGCCGGTTACATGCATCACGTATTTAAACGTATTACAGAAATGGGCCAAGCCCATTAGAAAGGCTGGGCCGAAAGATGTCGAAGGATGGAGTCTTTGGTCGAAGGATATGTTTCGAGATCCTTCGAACCGGAAGCTGATCCTTCGAGTCGAAGGATATGTTTCGAGATCCTTCGAACTGTGTGCCATGCTTCGTGATCTAGACTAAGTGTTTAATAATAATTCTAATAATAATTCCAATATTATTTTCTATTATAGCAAGTAATCACATATAGGCACAATGACGATATGTCTCATTAAAACACAACGAGTACAATTACAAATCCATAATTCAAACAGCTAGACAGTCAAAGTCAACGCGCATTTAATGCGAAAGTGAAAGTCAGAAACTCGAGTTGTCACATTATCCCCAACTTAAAAGAAATTTCGTCCCGAAATTTGGTACGCACTCACTGAGGAAGCTAGGCAAGTTACATCGTTCACCGGTTTTTCCTGGGGTGTCACATCATCCCCCCGTTGATTTGGAATTTCGTCCCGAAATTCAGTAGTAGTAGCTTCAGCCTCAGCAGTGGATGCATTGGTTTCGAATAACTGGGGATACTTTTCTGTCATTTGATCTTCGCGTTCCCAGGTGTACTCTGGGCCACGTCGGGAGTTCCAACGAACTCGAACAAGAGGGATTCTCTTGTGTTTGAGGACCTTAACATCCCGGTCCGTGATTTCAACTGGTTCCTCGACGAACTGCAACCGCTCGTCGATAGTGAGTTCCTTAAAAGGAACTATAAGGGTCTCATCTGATAGGCATTTCTTCAGATTCGACACGTGAAATACATAGTGAACTGCACCGAGTTCAGTTGGTAGGTTCAGTCTGTAGGCTACTGGGCCTATTCCTTCAGTGATTTCAAATGGTCCAACATACCGTGGATTGAGTTTGCCTCGTTTACTAAATCGAACCACACCCTTCCAGGGTGAGACTTTCAATAAAACCCGGTCCCCGACCTGAAATTCCAAGGCTTGCTACGCTTGTCCGCGTAGGCTTTCTGACGGTCGCGTGCTGCCGTCATGCGTTGTCGTATCTGTGCAATCTTTTCTATAGCGTCCACTACAATCTCTGGACCCGTAATTCGACTATCCCCCACCTCTGCCCAACAGAGAGGTGACCGGCATTTACGTCCGTAGAATGCCTCGAATGGAGCGGCTTGAATGCTGGTGTGATAACTGTTATTGTACGAAAACTCCACTAAGGGAGGTGCTTTTCCCAGCCGTTGCCGAAATTAATAGCACACGCTCGAAGCATGTCTTGAATAGTTCGCTCAGACTGCCCATCCGTCTGAGGGTGATATGCTGTGCTCATGTCTAAACGTGAGCCAAACGCTTTGTGCATCGCATGCCGTAGTTCTGACGTGAATCGTGCATCCCGATCCGAAATAATAGAAATGGGCACCCCGTGCCTCGAAACAACTTCCTTGAGGTAGATATCTGCGAGAGTGGAGAACTTATCCGTTTCCTTAATAGCCAGGAAGTGTGCAGACTTGGTGAGTCGATCCACGATCACCCATATTGTGTCGTTCCCACGCTGAGATCTCGGTAGGCCTGTAACAAAGTCCATGGAAATTTCTTCCCATTTCCACTGTGGTATCGTAGGCTGTTGAAGTAGGCCAGCTGGTTTCTGATATTCGACCTTGACTCTCGCACCGGTCAAGCATTTTCCAACGTACGTAGCAATGTGGGCCTTCATACTAGGCCACCAATATGTAGTGCTGATGTCGTGGTACATTTTATCCGACCCTGGATGTACCGAGTAGCGAGACTTGTGTGCTTCGTCCATTACGAGTTCGCGTAAACCGCCATAGAGAGGGACCCAAATCCGGCCCGTGACATAGTAGGCGCCGTCCGCCTTTTGTTCCATTTGTTGTCGTGAGCCGCGTAAGGCTTCAGCCTTGACGTTTTCGGGCTTCAGGGCTTCTGTCTGAGCAACTCGTATCTGAGCAGGAAGGCTAGGCTGAATCGTAAGCTGTAGCGCTCGCACGTGCCGTGGTAAAGTGTCCTTTCGACTAAGGGCATCCGCCACAACATTGGCTTTGCCTGGATGATACTTGATAGCGCACTCGTAATCGTTAAGTAACTCGACCCATCGTCGTTGACGCATATTCAAATCCTTCTGCTTAAGGATATGCTCGAGACTCCTGTGATCGGTGTAAATCGTGCACCTGGTACCGTACAGGTAGTGTCGCCATATCTTAAGCGCGAAAACAACAGCTCCCAGCTCTAAATCGTGCGTCGTGTAGTTGCGCTCGTGAACCTTGAGTTGACGAGAGGCGTAAGCGATAACCTTGTCGCGCTGCATTAACACACATCCCAGTCCCCGAATGGATGCATCACAATAAACCACGAAGTCGTCTGTGCCCTCTGGCAATGAGAGGATAGGTGCATTGCAAAGTCTATCCTTTAGGTGCTGAAAAGCAGTCTCCTGGGGCTCTCCCCAGCGATAGGTAACACCCTTCTGTGTCAGTAGCGTAAGTGGTTGCGCGATCTTTGAAAAGTCTCTAATAAATCGTCTGTAGTAACCTGCCAGACCCAAGAATTGACGTATTTCTATCGGTGTACGCGGTGCAGGCCAGTTCCTGATCGAATCTACCTTGGATGGATCAACATGAATCCCATCCCTGTTCACCACATGGCCTAAGAAGTGGACTTCATGAAGCCAGAAGTCGCATTTTGAAAACTTGGCGTACAATTGTTCCTTTCGAAGAAGTTCCAAGATAAGACGTAAGTGCTGCTCGTGTTCCTCCTGACTCTTGGAGTAGATCAGAATGGCGTCGATGAAGGCAATGACGAACTTGTCTAGATAGGGTTTACACACCCTGTTCATAAGATCCATGAAGACTGCAGGCGCGTTTGTAAGCCCGAATGGCATGACCAGAAACTCGTAGTGACCGTAACGAGTTCTGAAAGCGATTTTGGAGACGTCCTCATCCCGGACTCTTAGCTGATGATAACCTGACCTTAAATCAATCTTGGAATAGTAACACGACCCTTGCAGCTGGTCGAATAAGTCATCTATACGCGGAAGAGGATAACGGTTCTTCACCGTCACCTTGTTGAGTTCACGGTAGTCGATGCACATTCTGAACGTACCGTCTTTCTTCTTCACAAATAACACTGGAGCTCCCCAAGGCGAAGAGCTAGGTCGGATAAATCCCTTATCCAAGATTCCTGGTAGCTGCGTCGATAGTTCTTCCGATTCTGGTGGAGTTAAGCGATACGGTGCTCGAGCTATGGGTGCTGCGCCTGGAGCGAGCTCGATTTGAAATTCGTCCTGATGATGCGGCGGTAGACCAGGTAAATCTTTAGGAAACACCTGAGTATAGTCGCATACAACTGGATGATCTTCCAACTTCTTTTCTTTCACTGCTGCTGTGCTTGAGACCGAACGGTAGTTGAACTCTTGCTGAAATACCCATCCCTTTCCCGCTTGTTGTCATTAGGAGTAGCGGGAGTAGCAGAAGTGATAGCGGTAGTAATAGTGCTGATACAACTAGGCAGCCTGTTCTGTTCCACTGCCTGATCCGTGAATGTCTGGGGCATTATCGAGGTTAGCCGATGTAGCATGGCTCTGAACTTCTGAGGCTAGACCCTTGAGGTACAATTCGATACGCTTGTTTGGAGGGTCCACCATGGTTGGACACAAGATGGCCAGTTCGTCCGACCGTTTCGTATATGCATCAACTTCTGACCCCGTCATTTTCAAATGGTAAGGCTCCACTTCCAACTAGTATCTGTACTTGCGCGTTCCACCTGGTTAGCGCGATTCCTACCAAAGTACCAGTGGCGTACTTGACCCTGCGAGCCTCAGGGCGTTCACACATGAAGTTCTTGAATGTGCCACTGAATGTGCTTGGACGACAGTCCATGATGTTCTGGAATGTGTGCGTTCTGACCCGTTGCGCGAGAAAGATAGATCAAGGTTAAGCGCGAAAGTTGGGTCACGAGAGTAGGATCTAACATCCTAGAATAGGTCTGGGATAGCAGGTTATACCTCCTGCTTGTGCGGCTGCAAGTGCCGCAGCAACTTGTTCGTTAATGAGAGCCGTCAACTGGGCTTGAGTCATGTCAACACGTCCAGACATGATCGAACAGTAAAGGTAGCATAAGTAAGAATGGTTCACGAATAGTGCGATGACAGAAGAGTGTAAGCACGTATGTATTCTCATGCAATGACAAGTAGTGAGCAAAGTAATGTAAGCATACTACGAGCAAAGTTCTATGCATATTCTAGCATGTAGGCAATAAACATAAACCTTATTACCTAGGATGTCGAGTCTTGCACGTGGAGCGAAGCGTCGCTGTGGATCGTTGAGAGCACTGTTCTGGTTATAGTCTGGTTTTAATAAAAACGTTTTCCCATATTAAAACCAAGTTCTCTATAACCAATGGCTCTGATACCAATCTGTCACACCCCCAAAATCCACCTGCGGAGTATCACCGCTTGGGAGCGTGACTGACCAGGATCAAGCCACCAATCATATTGAACATGCATTTAATATTAAATAAAGTAAATGAAAACCATCCATTCAATACAAAAGGTGTTCAAACATTAAATCGTTTCAAAAGTGTTGCGGAAGCATAGTAAATAAACCAGTATCAATAGTTTTAAGTATCACAATAGTAAAGCGGAAAAGCCACGATCCTTGTCCACAACGACCCGCTTCTCCAGTGCAAGCTCCAAGTATCTAGCGATCTGCAAGGCATGTAACAGAATGATCAACAAACTAGTTGAGCGAGTTCACATAAAGGAAATGCGTAATAGTAAGTTCATTTGTAATAGGTGGCTCTACTGGGCCGTTTGTATATTTTACTGTGGTGGTGTTCCACGTTTTCCTGTGGTGGTGTTCCACGTTTTCCTGTGGTGGTGTTCCACGTTTTCCTGTGGTGGTGTTCCACGTTTTCCTGTGGTGGTGTTCCACGTTTTCCTGTGGTGGTGTTCCACGTTTTCCTGTGGTGGTGTTCCACGTTTTCCTGTGGTGGTGTTCCACGTTTTCCTGTGGTGGTGTTCCACGTTGTATAACCACTAGACTACTCGTAACTATAGGTATCCTTCACAACCGAGGATAGTAAAGTGGTAGTCTAGGCATAGTGTCAATAATGTATCTAATCAACCTTTCAATCCCATTCCCAACACCCCGGGAACCCCATGCCTTGGTAAGAGTGTGAACTCACCTTGGTTTGCTCGGTATGCTAGATTATGCACTCACAAGTAATTAGTCACGTCCTATTGTATGCACGTATAACAAATCAGTTCATGTTCGCAATGATACGCATGCAATTTAATGTTCACATAACAGTCAGTTTGCATAACGGCACAACACGTATTACTTCACGTATACAAATGTTAACGTTCATCAAGCATGGCATGCCAAATAAATCAAACATATAATTCCATCTTTCAAAGTACATTCATAACCAAGCATCTTTCGATCCACCCTTATCTTTCGACACATTAGTTATCTCAGTTATCTTTCGGACCGAAGGTTATGTTTCGAACCTATTGTCATCTTTCGATCACACACATATCTTTCGGTCAACATGTATCTTTCGGTCAACAGATATCTTTCGGTCACAACTATGTTTCGACTACAAGCATCTTTCGACCACAACTATGTTTCGAGTAGCAATATCTTTCGACAATTAACAGTTACGTTTGATCACAATCAGTTACGGATATCATGCAGTCAATTACAGAAACAGAAACCCTAATCATCTACAGCCGTCATCATCATTAACAAGCACATTTCATATATTCAATCTCAAGAACCCTAACCGAAATCATGAACAATAACCATATTCATTCGGATTACTATCAAGACATAACAACCTCATGTAAACTGATTTCATAATAACCCGATTTCACTGATATATCAACAAGTTATCAATCCGGAGCATACATCGTCACAGTAACATAACAAGCACCATTGAATCGATTTAAACTTATTATCATGCCATACAACTACAAGATCATCTTTATACGATTCCTATCATTCAACATACAATCAATTCGAGTCGTTCTTAATCAAAGCATGTAATAATAATAACATCATGTCATCAACGATGATAGTGAAACACTAACCGGATTAGGGGATTGAAACTAGTGGGGTTTCGGGTGCACAAGAACTTTCAGCCGACTCCAAGACTTCGAGAGAGAGGGAAAGGTATTAGGGTTTCTAGAAACTCACTGCCGGTTACATGCATCACGTATTTAAACGTATTACAGAAATGGGCCAAGCCCATTAGAAAGGCTGGGCCGAAAGATGTCGAAGGATGGAGTCTTTGGTCGAAGGATATGTTTCGAGATCCTTCGAACCGGAAGCTGATCCTTCGAGTCGAAGGATATGTTTCGAGATCCTTCGAACTGTGTGCCATGCTTCGTGATCTAGACTAAGTGTTTAATAATAATTCTAATAATAATTCCAATATTATTTTCTATTATAGCAAGTAATCACATATAGGCACAATGACGATATGTCTCATTAAAACACAACGAGTACAATTACAAATCCATAATTCAAACAGCTAGACAGTCAAAGTCAACGCGCATTTAATGCGAAAGTGAAAGTCAGAAACTCGAGTTGTCACATGCTGAGTATCTCCCAGATCTGTGACAGGATGTATACTACTCATTTCACTTACAAAGAATGTTTGATCTTGAAACCGGGATTTGTGATACCTGAGGAATGGATCATCGTGAGGGCACCAAGAGTCAATGATCTGTACGTGTTGGACATGAGCGTCGCTACTACAACCACGGGTCAGGCTCATTGTTCCGTGTCCAGAGCAACTGAGAAAGAATCAAGATTGTGGCACCGGAAGATGGGGCATATATATCTTAGAAAAATGAATCATTTGGTGCATCACGATTTGGTCACAGGAGTTCATGTCAAAGGTTTTCATCTAGAAGGGGAGTGCATAAGCTGTGTCAAAGGCAAACAGAAGAAAAAGTCACACCCTACAAAGCAAGTCAATTCAGTTTCAAGACCATTGGAAAGACTTCACATGGATTTGTTTGGTCCTGTGAATGTCAAGAGTATTACAGGAGATTATTACTGTTTGGTCGTGACTGATGATTATTCCAGATTTTCGTGGGTTTCATTCTTCAAATCAAAAGACGAAACGTTTGACAGTTTAATGGCATTGTTTAAAAGAATTGAGAATCTGTACCAGAGGCCTATCAGTAGAATTAGAAGTGATAATGGTACTGAATTCAAAAACAGTAAGATGGAAGAATTTTGTGATGACAGAGGTATACTACATGAGTTTAGTGCTCCGTACACTCCGCAGCAGAATGGAGTAGCAGAATGCAAAAACCGGACGCTAAAAGAGACGGCTAGAACTATGTTCGCATATTCTAAGTTACCAATTAATTTCTGGGCTGAAGCTGTTTCTGCTGCATGCTATACTCTCAACAGGGTTCTTACTGTCAAGAAGTTCAACAAGACATGCTTTGAGCTAATCAATAACCGCAAACCGAATTTTAGGTATCTAGAACCGTTCGGGTCACCCTGTACAGTTATAGAGCCTCATGGAAAGTTTGGTCCGAAGAGCATCGAGGGAATCTTTGTTGGTTATGCCAATCCATTGCGACGTGTCTTTGTTCCAAGTGAGAAGCGGATTCTTGAAGCAGCGAATGTTGAATGTCAAGGTTACACTATGCCGCCACAGAATCCTGGTGATTCATGGCGTTATCATTATGACAAACTTTGGGATTCGTTTGACATGAGAGAAGAATCAGAGGAAGATGAAGATTTCTTTGATGAGCTGGATATTTTGCGAGAGTATGAGTCGCAGCTCAGGTTCCCAGCGGAGTATTCTAGAAGACCTCGGGAAACTTCAAATGATAATGAAGCAGGTCCTAGTAATGCTGGTGAACATGATGATGAAGTTGCTCCTGGTAATCAGTCGGAGGTGAATGATAATCAAGAAGCTGGAAATATGCCAGTTTTTTATCATGGTGATTCAAACACTGAGGGGGAGCAGATCCAGTTATTAAGTCAAACAAACCAAGTTGGTGAACAAGATGCAGATCAGAATGTTACTAATCTGGAGGGAATGTAGATGTTCCAAGCGAAGTGATGTCGCGAACACTTTCTTGTCATCCAGAGGAGTTGATCATAAGAGAACTACATTCCGGCGTTCGCACAAGACGTCAAATAGACCAGGGCTTAACATGTTTTTATTCTATAGTAGCACCTTTACAAACTGAATTTTCATTAAGTTGTTTTATCTCGCAGGTCGAACCGAGAACTTACAAAGAGGGGCTTACTGAAGACTCTTGGGTCATAGCAATGCAAGAAGAGTTAAGTCAGTTTGAAAAGTTGGGAGTGTGGAAGTTAGTGGATTTACCGGATGGTCAAAGGAAAATCAATACGAAATGGGTATTCAAGTGTAAGAGAGACGACAGAGGAGTGTTGTAAGGAACAAAGCTCGATTTGTTGTTCAGGGCTTTAGTCAACAGGAGGGGATTGATTTTACAGAAGTCTATGCTCCTGTAGCACGACTAGAGGCAATCAGAATTTTCCTAGCATTTGTGTCTTGGAAGAACTTCAAAGTTTATCAGTTGGATGTCAAATCGGCGTTTCTTTATGGGAAGGTCAAAGAGGAGGTTTATGTCGGTCAGCCGCCGGGCTTTACTGATCCAATCCACAAGAACAAAGTTTATCTACTGGACAAAGCATTGTATGGTCTACATCAGGCACCGAGAGCCTGGTACGAGACTTTGTCTCAACACCTACTCGCTAACAAGTTCATACGTGGAAAAGTGGATGCCACTCTCTTCACTAAAGAGGTCGACGGACATCTTCTGATCGTTCAGATTTATGTAGACGATATAATTTTTGGGTCAACGAATGAGAAATTGTCCAAAGATTTCGAATAGGTGATGAAGCAAAAATTCGAAATGTCATCAATGGGGGAGATGAAATTCTTTCTGGGTCAACAAGTTGAACAACTGCCTGAGGGAATTTTTATTCACCAGACGAAGTATGTGCATGATATTCTAGAGAAATTTTGGAATGTCAAGTTCTACTGCAGCTGCTACCCCACTTGCGACTAATCATGGGATTCACCCAGATCTCACCGGAGACAGGGCTGATGAAACATTCTACCGTTCCATGATAGGTTCTTTGATGTATCTAACTGCTTCACGTCCTAATATCATGTACCCTACGTGCCTCACAGCAAGATATCAATCTAACCCGAGAGCTTCGCACATGATCATTGTCAAGAGGATATTACGTCACTTGAAAGGCACACCCACATTGGGGTTGTGGTATCCTAGAAAAGGCGATTTTACGCTCGAAGGGTATTCCGATTCGGATTTCGGATGCTGCAAAGTCAATACCAAATCAACAACTGCAGGATGCCACTTCTTTGGACCTAGATTGGTTACCTGGTAGTGTAAGAAACAAACGTCTGTGGCGTTATCTACAGGTGAAGCGGAGTACGTTTCTGCTAGCAGTTGCTGCTCTCAGATCCTGTGGATACAGCAACAGATGCGCGACTACGGTTTGCAGTTTCTTAACACACCTCTGTTTGTTGATAATGATGCAGCAATAAATATAACTAAAAATCCAGTACATCACGTTAAAACTAAACATATAGAAATTCGTCATCACTTTATTCGCGATTGCTTCGAGAAAAAGTTAATACGAATTGAGAAAATCCAAACTGACGAACAAAAAGCTAATTTGCATACCAAAGCTTTTGATAAAAATCGGTTTCAATATTTGTTAAAACTTAATGGTATGAAATTGCTTTCGGCGTCGGATGGAATTGTGAGCGTTGATGAGAGTACTGTTGCGGATGAAGACGAGAAACAATCTGCAATGGTTTGTCGATTTTTTACGTGTTTTGGTATTTAGGGGTAGTAGAGTAGATAGTTGTATATAGTCTATTTTCAGAAAATACAAAAACAATAAAAAATGCAAAAATACAAAAACATGATAAAATTGAAAAAGAGCTTGTGTATATAGGGAAAATCATAGTACATCGGCTAGACAATTACAGTATGCTAAAGAATTGTAAAGACTAAATGAGTTAAACAGTCTCACTAATGATGTGTCGATAGGTTTTCACACATTTAGTAGATTTATTCGGGATATAAACCTAAAATTTCAAACTTGTGAAATTCGTGGGGAACACTACTTGGATACATAGGTAACCCCTGAAATCTCGTTTGAAAGGTCTTGTATTTTGATATACTAGGTTTTTATACTCAATGATGTCTGGGGTATTATTCCGGGACTTCTGCTGAACGGAAGTTCTGACCTAGTCCTTGGCTAATACTTTCACCAAATGCTTGAAACATAGCATAAACCCTCAGCATGCAGATGAAACAATAAAATTGATAGTCGCTGCTGTTGTAGCTAAAAGATCCTCTAAATTGGAAAATTGTAGGATCGTGTAGTGACCCGAACGAGTCGTTCAGAGGAAATTCTATCAAATACAGATGCGGAAAATAAGTATTTGACTTAGGAACAGCTAGCAAATCAATTTAAACACCTCTTTGCATTGATTTAACACTGATTACATCCAAATCTCGATCCGGCAGCACCTCGGTACGAGTTACAAGACCATTACAAATGATTCGCTTTAACTGCTATTTATATGTGTTTAGGTTTCGCTTGAACATGCATGACGTTCAAGCGGAACCTTCAACTGACATTGAAGCGAACCTATCAAAGTCACTACAAGCGAAACCTTCTACCTATGACCATACAAGCGAAACCTTTGACTATCACTTATACAATCTCCTGTTTTCTCGAATAACGTGCCCTGATCAAACACTCTAAGATTAAGACTCGATCCAAGACGAAGTCAACAGATGTAGTGCACAAACAGACTCCCCCTCAGATGTTGACGGAGTCGTTCATCGAGTCACGACAATGCCATATCTTCTCTTGATCGGTCTCTGGGCTTCTCTCTCTTTATCTTCACTTCTCTCTCTTTTAATACCAACAGACTCCCTCACTTTGATGTTGACATCTTTTGAGTTTCTCAGCTCCAACATTCACTCCCCCTCAAATAATGACTTTTCCTGAACAAAACTCTACCATATACATAAGTTTTATGACAAACATTTAAGCATATAGACACCACTAAACTTTATCACAAATCAATCAACCACGTAGATACTGATAAACCACTTGAGATTTGTAACCTGTTTCTTATCAAAACAAACACACTCTCCCAAACCATATGCTCATCATGTTTAGCCCTTGGAATTTGAAAATCAGGTTTTCAATATCAGTTGTCGAAAATCTTTTTGACTTTTTCAAAATTTATGCTAAAACACACTAAAATCTTTTTGTATTTTCTGAAAGAAAGTAAATGCAGAAATGAACTAATTACAGACAATATTTTTGTGAGTTTGTGCAAGAGGATCATATCAGTTTGAGACAAATCATCAACACCGTTAAGCTTTAACCATTTTCAGTTCTAAACAATTTACCTAGATTGTCAGTGTATTGGTCCAATTTAAATTTTCACACAAATTTCAATTGATTCGAGATACGATATTAATGTTTTAGGAACTTAAACTTAATTGTGTATCATTCCACTCGAATGTATTCCTATATCCAGATCCCAAATATTCAGTCTTACAGGTGAGTATTGTGACAACTCGAATTTCTAAGATTGATTTCATACGTATTACACGAGCATGTGTTTGACTAATTACTTAATTGCACATTGGATTGATATGAAAGTATATATGTTGATTACTTAATTGCACATTGGATTGATATGTTGATTGCTTGATTGTGCATAATTGTTTGATCGTGTATAATGGGTTCCATATTGTGAAACTTGTACTGTATGTTAGCTAGTTAGTGTGAATCATGGCCCAACCTACGAAGGATGTTCCACGAAACATGATGCATGAATCGAAGGATGTCGAAACATATGAAGGACTCGAAACATATCCTTCGCGCTCGAAACATATCCTTCGCACTCGAAACATATCCTTCGATATGTTTCGGCCCAGTCTTTCAATTTGGGCCTTGGCCCACTGCCGATTTAATATAAATTGATTAGAGACTTTACGTGATAACATTTTTGATCGGCAAACCCTAGAACATTTTCACTTGTGACGGCAACCACAAACTTACGGAAATTCTGCTGATCAATTCCTTGTTTGCTACCCGATCGGTTAGTGTTAATTGCTAATTGTGACCTATTGATTTAATGATGATATTGTTGCATGTTTTGGATTATAAGATCGTATGCTTTGAATAATTCTGTGAGTAGTTAATCGGAATTATTGCTTATGACATGTTGAATATGTGCGATTCCATGATTCGATTTACGTTATGATAATTAGGACGATTGATTATGATTGTTAGATGATTTTATGATAGTAGGGTTCATAGCATGTTAATCGGTCACCAAGTCCTACGTTCGGATTGTTTGTACGATAACCGGTTATGTAATGTTGTGTTTGGCTTGCTTGCATGATAAAGCGGATTGTTGTAACCGAATTGCTAACTTGGTTAACTGGGTTACGAATGGCTTAGGTTGCCGATAGCCGGATTAGTGTTCATGTAATTAAATTAGGGTTCTTAAGTGAAACCTTGTGATTATGCTTGTTTGATCCTGTTGACAATAACTGATTGGTGAAATTGTGTTAATGGATAAAACGTAACTGCCATGACCGAAAGATACCAATGGCTCGAACCATGGTAGTTTGACCGAACCATAATCTGATCGAACCATAGTTGACCGAAGGATACTGGTTGACCGACAGATAGTTGGACCGAAAGATAGTTTGGACCGAAAGATGTCATGGTCCGAAACATGACATTCGGTCCGAAGGATCTTTGTGACACTTGTTTTCGAAAGATGATAGTATGAGTCGAAGGATACTAGGGTTTTGAATAATGTTTGAACAGTGGAACATATGTTGATTTAATTGACATGCCATGCTTAGTGATGAACGTGCAATATTACGTGCCGTGCTGATATGCAAACTGACTGCTATGTGAACAATTAATTGCATGCGTATCATTTCGAACATGAACTGATTTGTTATACGTGCATACACTAGGACGTGATTAATTACTTGTGAGTGCATAACTTAGCATACCGAGCAAACCAAGGTGAGTTCACACTCCTACTAAGGCATGGGATTCCCGGGTTGTGGGAATGGGTTAAAGGTTATTATTGAAAGGAACGTACATATGCTTTACTAGACTGTCACCTATCATGTCCTCGGATGTCAGGACGGTTACGTAGGTTGGGATAACACCTACGGGTTCACATGCCATTCTATCCTCGGTTACGAAGGATACGCACGTAAAACCTACGTGTACGCATTACTTACTTCTATCCTCAGGTTACGAAGGATACGTGCGTAAAACCTACGCACACTTTATACACACTTCTGTTCTCGGACGAAGAACAGGGATAATAATACGAACAGTCTAGTGGTCACTTAACATGGGAAGCCCCCACCAGCATAACTTACTATCGGCCCTGTAGAGCCACCTGTTACTTACTGTTACACATTTACTTACTGTGAACTCGCTCAACTAGTTTGTTGACCATTCTGTTACATGCCTTGCAGATCGTTAGGTACTTGGAGCTTGCACTGGAGAAGCGGGTCGTTGTGGACAAGGATTCGTGGTTTCTATGCTGAACTATTATAACATTTGAACTATTTACTATTGTTGGATTATTACTATGCTTCCGCTACACTTTAAAACAATAACATGTTTTGAACACCTTTTGTATTGAACGGATGGTTTTCTTTTATCTTACTTAATACTATATGCATGTTCAATATGATTGGTGGCTTGATCCTGGTCAGTCACGCTCCCAAGCGGTGATACTCCGCAGGTGGATTTTGGGGGTGTGACAGATTGGTATCAGAGCCATTGGTTATAGAGAACTTGGTTTTAATATGGGAAAACGTTTTTATTAAAACCAGACTATAACCCGAACAGTGCTCTCAACGATCCACAACGACGCTTCGCTCCACGTGCAAGACTCAACTTCCTAGGTAATAAGGTTTATGTTTATTGCCTACATGCTAGAATTTGCATAGAACTTTGCTCATAGTATGCTTACATTACTTGCTCACAACTTGTTATTGCATGAGAATACTTATGTGCTTACACTCTTCTGTCATCGCACTATTCGCGAACCTTTCTCACTTATGTTGCCTTTGATGTGAAGATCAATGGCCGCACGAATTACCATGACTCAAGCCCAGCTAGAGGCTCTCGTTGCTGCGACAGTTGCAGCCGCCCAAGCAGGTAGTATATCCTGCGGTATAGATTCATACAAGGATCTTTAGATCCTACAATAATTCTCGTATTTAACCTTGTCCTATTCGTACACAATAGGTCAACCCGCTCAGCAACAACCTGCGTGTACCTTCAAGACTTTCATGGACTGTCGTCCTAGCTCGTTCAGTGGCACGGAGGGGGCAGTCGGACTCCTCCACTGGTTTGAAAAACTCGAGTCGGTTTTCGAAATGTGTGAATGCCCTGAGGCTCGCAGGGTGAAGTTCGCCACTGGCACACTTGAAGGGATTGCGCTCACTTGGTGGAACGCACAAGTGCAGATCTTAGGGTTGGCAGCTGCTAACGCCACACCCTGGAATGAATTCAAAGAACTGATCAAGAGGGAATACTGCACTAGAGAAGACATTCATAAGTTGGAGGACGAGTTGTATAACTTGAAAATGGTTGGTTCGGAAATCGAAGCTTACACCAAAAGATCGAATGAGTTGGCTGTGCTGTGCCCAACTATGGTAGATCCTCCATACAAGCGAATTGAGTTGTATCTCAAGGGGCTCGCGTCAGAGATTCAGAGCCACGTAACGTCGGCTAACCTCAACAACATCCAGGAAATCCAGCGTCTCGCTCATCGCATCACAGATCAGGCAGTAGACCAGGGCAAACTGCCAAAGCGTATCAGTGCTACCGCTACCGCTACTGCTACTACTACACTTGCTACTCCCAGCGAAAGTAAGAGAAAATGGGAGGGGGATTCTAGCAAGGGATCAGCATCGGTACAATCGCAGTCTCAGCAGCGAAAGACGGATAGTTACCAAAGTCCCAGTCAGCACTCATCGAGCAGCCACAGACAGGGAGGGTATCGAGGAAACCTTCCAAAGTGTAATAACTGCAACAGGCATCACAGCGGCCAGTGCAATAAGGGCCGTTGTCAAAGGTGTTTAAAGATGGGTCACGAGGCCAAAGATTGTAGAAGCGCTCGCCCTGCAAATCAGAATCAGCAGTCTCAGCAACCAGCTCCACAGAATCAGCAGAATCAGCAACAGGGCAACAGGGGGTGTTATAAGTGTGGGGCTGAAGGTCACTTCAAACGCGATTGCCCACAGTTGAACCAGAACCGTAACAACAACAACCAGGGCAACGGGAATAACAACAATCAGGGTAATGGTAACAACAACAACGGCAATGAAGCTCGAGGTCGTGCTTTTGTGTTGGGTCGAGGAGATGCAGTGAATGATCCTAACGTAGTTATGGGTAAGTTCCTTCTCGACGATATTTACGTTACTGTCTTATTTGATTCAGGTGCTGATACAAGTTATATGTCCATGAAAATGAGTAACTTATTAAAACGTACACCAACACCCTTAGACACTAAACACGTCGTAGAACTAGCAAATGGCAAAAGTGTAGAAGCCGCTCATGTAGTCAAGGGTTGTAGCATTGTCCTGGCGGGTCAGACTTTCACGATAGATCTTATACCCATAGTCTTGGGTAGCTTCGACGTCGTCATCGGCATGGATTGGTTATCTCAACATCACGCAGAGATCTTATGCAAGGAAAAAGTTATTCGTATTCCTCGCTCCAGTCAAGAACCTCTCGAAGTACAAGGTGACAAAAGTGGTGCTGTGGTTGGCATCATCTCTTACTTGAAGGCGCAGAAATGTTTACGAAAGGGGCATACTGCCATTCTGGCTCTCGTTACTGATGCATCAGCAAAAGAAAAGAAGCTGGAGGATATCCCAGTTGTACGTGACTTCCCTCAGGTGTTTCCTGAAGATTTACCAGGCTTACCGCCTCATCGCCAAGTCGAGTTTCAGATCGAATTGGCACCTGGAGCAGCGCCAGTAGCCCGCGCACCATATCGTTTAGCTCCAACCGAACTGGAAGAACTGTCGAAACAGCTGCAAGAGCTCTTGGAAAAGGGCTTTATTCGTCCAAGCTCTTCGCCTTGGGGAGCTCCAGTGTTATTTGTGAAGAAGAAAGACGGTACGTTCAGGATGTGTATCGACTACCGTGAACTCAACAAGGTGACGGTGAAGAACCGTTATCCTCTTCCACGCATAGATGACTTATTCGACCAGTTGCAAGGGTCGTGTTACTATTCCAAGATCGATTTGAGGTCAGGGTATCATCAGCTGAGAGTCCGGGATGAGGACGTCTCCAAAACTGCTTTCAGAACTCGTTATGGTCACTACGAGTTTCTGGTCATGCCATTCGGGCTTACAAACGCACCTGCAGTCTTCATGGATCTCATGAACAGGGTGTGCAAACCGTATCTCGACAAGTTCGTCATCGTTTTCATCGACGACATTTTGATTTACTCCAAGAGTCAGGAGGAGCATGAGCAGCATCTACGTATTATCTTGGAACTTCTTCGAAAAGAGCAACTGTACGCAAAGTTTTCAAAATGCGACTTCTGGCTTCGTGAAGTCCACTTCTTAGGCCATGTGGTAAACAAGGATGGGATTCATGTCGATCCATCCAAGGTTGATTCGATCAGAAACTGGCCAGCACCGCGTACACCGACTGAAATACGCCAATTCTTGGGTTTGGCAGGTTACTACAGGCGATTTATTAAAGACTTCTCCAAGATCGCGCAACCACTCACTATGCTTACACAGAAAGGTGTCGTTTACAGATGGGGTAATACGCAAGAGACCGCTTTTCAGTACTTAAAGGATAGGCTTTGCAGCGCGCCTATTCTCTCACTGCCCGAGGGCACGGATGACTTCGTGGTTTATTGTGACGCATCGATACAAGGGCTTGGTTGTGTATTGATGCAACGGGATAAAGTGATCGCATACGCCTCTCGGCAACTCAAGGTTCATGAACGGAATTATACGACGCACGATTTAGAGCTGGGAGCTGTTGTTTTCGCGCTTAAGATATGGCGACACTACCTGTACGGTACCAGGTGCACGATTTACACCGATCACAGGAGTCTCGAGCATATCCTTAAGCAAAAGGATTTGAATATGCGTCAACGAAGATGGGTTGAACTACTGAACGACTACGAATGCGCCATCAAGTATCATCCAGGCAAGGCCAATGTTGTGGCTGATGCCCTCAGTCGGAAAGACTCTCTACCTAAGCGCGTGCGAGCGCTACAGCTTACCATTCAGTCCAGTCTTCCTGCACAGATACGAGCTGCTCAGTTAGAAGCACTGAAACCCGAAAACGTCAAAGCTGAAGCCTTACGCGGTTCAAGGCAACGCATGGAACAAAAGGAAGACGGTGCTTACTATGTAACGGGGCGTATTTGGGTCCCACTTTATGGCGGTTTACGCGAACTTGTAATGGATGAAGCTCACAAGTCTCGCTATTCGGTACATCCAGGGTCGGATAAAATGTACCACGACATCAGTACTACTTATTGGTGGCCTAGTATGAAGGCTCACATCGCTACGTACGTTGGAAAATGCTTAACCTGTGCGAGAGTCAAGGTTGAATATCAGAAACCAGCAGGCCTACTGCAGCAACCCAAGATACCGCAGTGGAAATGGGAAGAAATTTCCATGGATTTCGTTACGGGTTTACCTAGATCTCAGCGTGGGAATGACACTATTTGGGTAATCGTTGATCGACTCACAAAGTCTGCTCACTTTTTGGCTATCAAAGAAACGGATAAGTTTTCTACTTTAGCAGACATTTACTTGAAGGAAGTTGTTTCGAGGCACGGAGTGCCCACCTCTATTATTTCGGATCGCGATGCACGATTCACGTCGGAGCTTTGGCAAGCAATGCACAAATCCTTCGGCTCACGATTAGACATGAGCACAGCATATCATCCTCAGACGGATGGACAGTCTGAGCGAACTATTCAAACTCTAGAAGACATGCTTCGAGCGTGTGTTATCGATTTCGGCAACGGCTGGGAAAAGCACCTCCCTTTGGTGGAGTTCTCGTACAATAACAGTTACCATACCAGCATTCAAGCCGCTCCATTCGAGGCATTGTACGGACGTAAATGCCGGTCACCTCTCTGTTGGGCAGAGGTGGGGGATAGTCAGATTACGGGTCCAGATATTGTTGTGGACGCCACGGAAAAGATAGCACAGATACGACAACGCATGGCGGCAGCGCGCGACCGTCAGAAAGCCTACGCGGACAAGCGTAGAAAGCCGTTGGAATTTGAGGTCGGGGACCGGGTTTTATTGAAAGTTTCACCCTGGAAGGGTGTGGTTCGTTTTGGTAAAAGAGGCAAATTGAATCCGCGGTACGTCGGACCATTCGAAATCTTAGAAAAGATTGGCAAAGTAGCCTACAGATTAAACCTACCTCCTGAACTCGGTGCAGTTCACAATGTATTTCACGTGTCGAATCTGAAGAAATGCCTATCAGATGAGACCCTTATAGTTCCTTTTAAGGAACTCACTATCGACGAGCGGTTGCAGTTCGTCGAGGAACCAGTTGAAATCACGGACCGGGATGTTAAGGTCCTCAAACACAAGAGAATCCCTCTTGTTCGAGTTCGTTGGAACTCCCAGCGTGGCCCGGAGTATACATGGGAACGCGAAGACCAGATGAAAGAAAAGTACCCCCAGCTATTCGAACCCAATGCATCCACTTCTGAGGCTGAAGCTACTACTACTGAATTTCGGGACGAAATTCCAAATCAACGGGGGGATGATGTGACACCCCAGGAAAACTGGTGAACCATGTAACTTGCCTAGCTACCTCAGTAAGTGCGTACCAAATTTCGGGACGAAATTTCTTTCAAGTTGGGGATAATGTGACAACTCGAATTTCTAAGATTGATTTCATACGTATTACACGAGCATGTGTTTGACTAATTACTTAATTGCACATTGGATTGATATGAAAGTATATATGTTGATTACTTAATTGCACATTGGATTGATATGTTGATTGCTTGATTGTGCATAATTGTTTGATCGTGTATAATGGGTTCCATATTGTGAAACTTGTACTGTATGTTAGCTAGTTAGTGTGAATCATGGCCCAACCTACGAAGGATGTTCCACGAAACATGATGCATGAATCGAAGGATGTCGAAACATATGAAGGACTCGAAACATATCCTTCGCGCTCGAAACATATCCTTCGCACTCGAAACATATCCTTCGATATGTTTCGGCCCAGTCTTTCAATTTGGGCCTTGGCCCACTGCCGATTTAATATAAATTGATTAGAGACTTTACGTGATAACATTTTTGATCGGCAAACCCTAGAACATTTTCACTTGTGACGGCAACCACAAACTTACGGAAATTCTGCTGATCAATTCCTTGTTTGCTACCCGATCGGTTAGTGTTAATTGCTAATTGTGACCTATTGATTTAATGATGATATTGTTGCATGTTTTGGATTATAAGATCGTATGCTTTGAATAATTCTGTGAGTAGTTAATCGGAATTATTGCTTATGACATGTTGAATATGTGCGATTCCATGATTCGATTTACGTTATGATAATTAGGACGATTGATTATGATTGTTAGATGATTTTATGATAGTAGGGTTCATAGCATGTTAATCGGTCACCAAGTCCTACGTTCGGATTGTTTGTACGATAACCGGTTATGTAATGTTGTGTTTGGCTTGCTTGCATGATAAAGCGGATTGTTGTAACCGAATTGCTAACTTGGTTAACTGGGTTACGAATGGCTTAGGTTGCCGATAGCCGGATTAGTGTTCATGTAATTAAATTAGGGTTCTTAAGTGAAACCTTGTGATTATGCTTGTTTGATCCTGTTGACAATAACTGATTGGTGAAATTGTGTTAATGGATAAAACGTAACTGCCATGACCGAAAGATACCAATGGCTCGAACCATGGTAGTTTGACCGAACCATAATCTGATCGAACCATAGTTGACCGAAGGATACTGGTTGACCGACAGATAGTTGGACCGAAAGATAGTTTGGACCGAAAGATGTCATGGTCCGAAACATGACATTCGGTCCGAAGGATCTTTGTGACACTTGTTTTCGAAAGATGATAGTATGAGTCGAAGGATACTAGGGTTTTGAATAATGTTTGAACAGTGGAACATATGTTGATTTAATTGACATGCCATGCTTAGTGATGAACGTGCAATATTACGTGCCGTGCTGATATGCAAACTGACTGCTATGTGAACAATTAATTGCATGCGTATCATTTCGAACATGAACTGATTTGTTATACGTGCATACACTAGGACGTGATTAATTACTTGTGAGTGCATAACTTAGCATACCGAGCAAACCAAGGTGAGTTCACACTCCTACTAAGGCATGGGATTCCCGGGTTGTGGGAATGGGTTAAAGGTTATTATTGAAAGGAACGTACATATGCTTTACTAGACTGTCACCTATCATGTCCTCGGATGTCAGGACGGTTACGTAGGTTGGGATAACACCTACGGGTTCACATGCCATTCTATCCTCGGTTACGAAGGATACGCACGTAAAACCTACGTGTACGCATTACTTACTTCTATCCTCAGGTTACGAAGGATACGTGCGTAAAACCTACGCACACTTTATACACACTTCTGTTCTCGGACGAAGAACAGGGATAATAATACGAACAGTCTAGTGGTCACTTAACATGGGAAGCCCCCACCAGCATAACTTACTATCGGCCCTGTAGAGCCACCTGTTACTTACTGTTACACATTTACTTACTGTGAACTCGCTCAACTAGTTTGTTGACCATTCTGTTACATGCCTTGCAGATCGTTAGGTACTTGGAGCTTGCACTGGAGAAGCGGGTCGTTGTGGACAAGGATTCGTGGTTTCTATGCTGAACTATTATAACATTTGAACTATTTACTATTGTTGGATTATTACTATGCTTCCGCTACACTTTAAAACAATAACATGTTTTGAACACCTTTTGTATTGAACGGATGGTTTTCTTTTATCTTACTTAATACTATATGCATGTTCAATATGATTGGTGGCTTGATCCTGGTCAGTCACGCTCCCAAGCGGTGATACTCCGCAGGTGGATTTTGGGGGTGTGACAAGTATACCACAGATGATATCTATAAAGGGTTATGTGCGAGGGCCGTGAGAGCTCAGGTCGATACTTCCGTATACGCAGAGAGATGACGGCTTCGACTTTAGGTGGGTCCCCTTTAGAGGATCTTTTGTTACAACAGCACAGATTATCAATTTTATTGTTTAATCAAATTGCTGAGGGCGAGCTTGTATTTCAAAGCTTTTGTAGAAAGCATTATCCGGGGACTAGTTCAGTACTTCCATACAACAGAAGTCCCGGATAATACCCCAGATATCACTGAGTATAAAGACCTAGTATCTCAGAATACGGGACCTTTCAAACAAGATTTCGGGGGTTACCCATATATTCAAGAATAGTTACCCACGAATCAAGCAAGTTTGAATTAGGTTTATATCTCGTTTCAATTTACTAAATGTGCAAAAACCTACTGACACCTCCGCAGTAAGATTGTTTATCACTTTTAAACTTTCCAAATCTTTAGCATGTTGTGATAGTCCACTAATGTACTATCATTTCCTCTTTTTCACAACAAACTCATTTTTTATTTTATCATGTTTTTGGCTTTTTCAAATTTTCTAATGTTTTTGGATTTTCTGAAATTTTCTACTCCCCCTAAAATGCAAACACATTAACGAAAATATTGAAAACAAACTGTACAAAACTTGACAACCGATATCAAATCACATCAATTCGCCATTCTCTTGGCATAAACAATCAGAACTCCCCCTATCAACAAACTATTTTCCCATTTAGATTTCAAAACACTTAAGTTTGTTTTAATCAAAATGGTTTTTCCGGAAAATACGTTTGATTGATTTTACCACTTGTAGGAATGGGGATGTGGTTCATCATATTGTTTTCCAACCAGTTGTAGGAAAATACAAGTACAAATTAATGTCCTTGATTTACCATATGCAATCAAATCGTCTAACCACTTGTAATTATAACCAACAAACATAAACAAACCTCTTTACCATTTGTATGATTGACGTTACCGAATAAAACTTAAGAAAGATGCCGATTCATGCTCCACGCTTACCAACCTGGGAGCTCCGGCAAGTCCTGAGACTTACTGTTCATAATATGTACCATCCCAGTCACAAGCCAGGGATGGTTCAACCTTTTCTTTCCTTGTTTTCTTTTCATAAAATTCTTTAACCCCTTTGACTTTTCGATCAATCATCTTACCAAAGATATGTTTTACCTTGGGGTTAAAGACCTTTTCAGCATCAAATTCCTGTTCATCATTATAAAATTGGTTAGAAATTTCAGTTTTACCAATTTTCTTTTTATAATTCTCAGCCCGAAGTGATGGAAACTCGTCATCATTCACAATCGGAACTGATTGTTCAATTTTTAAAACAGCTTCACATTTTGAAACAACTTGTGGCTCAACTGACTTTATGGAATCAGTTTCATCGCCAGAAGATAGCCCCTCTGATTTTGACCTATCAGAATCATCGCTAGAGCTTTCACCTGCTTTCTTAACAACCCATTTCTGGTTGTCAGATTTAGCTCTCTTCTTGTAGAACTTGTTCGAACACTCACCAATTTCAAATTTAGAATTTTTAAACAATTTTTCTCTATCAATTGATGGTTCAAACTCAACCACTTTCTTTTTGAGTTTATCAGATACTCCCTGTTTTAATTGTATTGCATTGGAGCAATCTTTGGCAATATGCCCAATCGTGTTGCATCAGAAACAGGTTCTTGTATCTCTGTTTTGTTCGTCTTGCTTCTTCGCAAGGAACTCACTATTTGATTCCCTCCAGAAACTTGTCTTCTCTTCTTCATCAGTTGATGTACCTGAAACAAATGACATTTTGGATTTAAAATCACGAACATATTTTTCATTTTTCTATTTTTCTGTAGGAATAAAACCTAAGCCTTTCTTTTTAAAATTACCATTATGGTTTGATTTCTTATGAAAATCAGAACCAGAATTGTAATTCTTTTTCTTGTTCAATCTTTGTTGAACTCTTGAGGTGTATTTTTTAGGATATTCATTAAGACATAAGTCTTTTATTTTAGAAATATTAATTTCTGTGATTTTGAAAACCTTGTTTATCAAATCTGTTTTGACACCTCTTATTGGAAATTCCTCATCAGAATATAATTTGTCAGAAGCATTCAAAGTGTAAGCAACTTTAAACAATCCATCATCCAAATTAGATTTTGACAAAAGAAACTTTCTGTCATAAACTAATTTGTCCTGTTTCTCTGTTTGACACGGAGTGCTTGACTCAGACTTTGACTCTGGTGCAAACTCCGACTTTGACTCCTCAATGTCATCATTTTCTAACACATGATCCACGACTTTCTTCATCAATTGAGACTGTTGATCAGTGTCAGACGATGTAAACACAACATCAATACTATCTGGTAGATTGACTAACGACTCCGACTCCCACTGTAAATTTGTTGCCTTTTTGACTCTTTCATCGTTTGGGTATCTTAGCAAATATCCATTTTCCAGCGGGGGTGGACACTTGTTATAACTGACACCTTGTTTCTTACCAGAATCTTTCTTGTCAGTCTTTTTCTTCATGTCATTCTTCTTATTTTCAGAAGTCTTTTCATCAGCAAATTTTCCAGCTTCTTTCTCTTCAGTTATCTCATCATCTTCCCATGCCTTCATACTTTCAACCGTCGGATAAATTCTGTCAATGACATAAGAAGTACATGAGTAACTTTTTAACAAATGGTTAACTCTTTCAGTTTCAATTCTTTGCAGCTCAAGCTTTTGTTCCAAACAGCACACTTCTCAATGTTGTTATTCACAACTTTCTGTTTGATCATGAAAGCTCCTTGAAGTGTCTTCATTGATGTGGCTTATTCTTCACTCTTTTGGTTGTATTGGTTCATCGCTTTGTTTAGCACATCGTAAGATTCCTTCAAACTGTTCAAGTTGTAAATTAGTGTGCTGTTCTGCTTCTTTATAGCTTCACAGTTCTCACACTTCACTGGAATCTTTTTCGCATCAACTTCTTCCTCAACCTTGAATTTAGGAACTTCTTTCACCTTTTGTCTTCTTATCACTGGAACATTTTCATCATCACTGCTGACTGGTATCTTGATCTTTTTCTTTTGCTTATTTGCTGTTAGTGCAATAACGTCTGTAGCTTCCGTCAACATGTAGTCATATTTTGTATAGTTGTGTGTATGTTATGTTTGTTTGTATGTAAAGCAGGACAGAATCGGTGAAGTTTTTGTTAAAGTGCTGTTGATGCCAGCCGATCGGCTAGCCCAGCTGATCGGACAGCCCGGCCGATCGATCAGGCTACTCGATCGGTTAGTGTTGGGATTGAACCCTATCAGAGGAACAGATAATTAAAGCCAAAACTGGATCAGAACAGTGGATTATGAATAAGCAGATGCTGATACACAAATCTCTCCCCTTGAAAGTGATTACAACTACTGATGACCTCCTATCTGTGACACCTGTGTCACTTCAACCATCAAACAAATACCAAACCAAGGAAATATTGTATTTCATACTTGGGATTTGTATAAATATGTGTATGCTTTGCACATATCAATTCTTGTTCAATTTCATACTCTACAACGCTTTCTGGAGAATTATACGCAAACTGGTGCATAAACGTACTCAGTTTAATGCGAAAAATACTCCGGGAGACCATCATACACTTAACATACCTTAAATAACCTTTACATAACTTAGAAATAAGTTTTGAAGGCTTTGGTATGGCAAAAACAAGTTAATTCGCTTACAGGGACTAAACTTGACAAACTGCGAAAGTATGCCAATTTGAACTGTAACGAACATTCCGGAACATGTCCATAAGTTAAACATACCATATATATCCTTTACATAGCTTAGAAATAGGCTTTGAGGGGTTTGGTATGCTAAAACAAACTTTTGGATCATTCAGGGACTAAAAGTGTCAAAAAGTGCATAAGTTTGCACTTTTGCGCATAACTTACGTTCTGAATACATCCGGACATCCAAAAATTTATGTAAGCATCCTTATATTATGCCTTAGTGTTTGGCATAAGAAAAATCCATTCGTCGCGTCATTTGGATCGTCTTTCACGCTTATGCGCATTTCGTCGTAATTAAGCGAACATCGCGATCGTACGGCCAAACGAACCGACATCCGGAATATTTTTGAGCATATTTCAAGTCCCCTACACTTTAACTTCATCTTAGAGCCTTGAAATGAGGTTAACGGGGCTTAAACGTGCCAAAAATGGGCCAAAATACGTGTTTCTGAAGTGCAGGGACCAAAATTGAAAATTCTGGTCTGGGAACCTTAGGCGGGGCGCGTAAAGATTTGCCAAATCTTTAGGCGGGCCGCGTGAACATGTCTGACAGAAAGATTTTGCATTAAATGCAGAATCTGGCCTTTCGTTCGATCAAAGGGCGATGCCTTTTCACCCAATGAAGAGCCAAGGGTCAAGTTCACTGAACTTATCCACTTGGACACATGTACGCACGAGATCAAGGCACGATATTCGATAAAACGATCCTAACGGTTCCACTTTTCCTATAAATACCCCCCCCCATTTGAGTAAAAACCCACAAAATCAGATCTAGAGCTCTAAGTTGAAACCATTGTTTCATACCTGAGCTATTTGGTCTTGATTTGCACTCGGGGACCCTCCGTAAGTCTTCTTTCGCTCTTTTATTCGCTTTTCGAGTCCGAAAGTCAACGTTTTGTTGACTTTCTGCATTGACCAGCTTATGGTCGATGCGAAGTTCATGGAACTTCATAACGTGAGTGTGATCACGATGGTTATGGTCCATAGTGACCATACCTACTGATCACCACGTTATCTAGGCTCGGTGACGAGTCGTAGTTTCGGCCAAAATATGCATTCTTGCATATTTTGTAACCAAACTACTCGTGGGCGTCAAAGCCGTTTTTTTTTGATGCCAAACCTGTTTCTAAACTTAGTTAAGCATGTTCTAACATGCTTAGCTCGTCACTTTTAGTTTAGTGCTTATATAGGGTCGTAAGGTAAGCGATTTAAACCATCGCTTATACTTTCGAACCCGACCCATTTGGTCGGTCATTAGGACCCGACCAAACACATTTGGTGACCATAGCTATAACCTTCCGAGGTTATACCGTGTGGTCGCAATGTTAGGCGTTCCGAACGCGTTCTACGCGAACGACGCGTTAGGGTAGCATAAGCTACCTAAACGGGTCGTGATGGACCGTAAGCACTTAGATTAGGTTTCATTTTAGTATGTAGGCTTTGCTAAGCCATATTACACGAGTCTCCATACTCGTTTGGTTTACGAACCCGCGTACTGTCCGATCCTTCCGATTTGGTCCGGTATATTAACATAAGCTACCTATTAGGTGCCGTTGATATTCCGTGATTTTTAGCATTATCCGGTTATTATATAAGGAATCCAAAGCAATCTCAGGTGAGTACATTGAACCCCTCTTTTACTGTTTTCCAAACTGTTTTGGGGTGAAGCATGTGTACCTATCTGTTATTTTCATGATTTCAAAGTATAATTGATTATACATGATAGTATTTATCTTTTGACAAACTAAATGACTATCTATGGTTTAAACACTGATTTCTCAAAAATTACAAAAGTAATTGTTGGAATAGTACTTATTTTGTTCACCAGACCGATTGGTAGTATGATATAGCGCTATAGGACTAGACACCCCATTCCTGTTGTCATGGAATGTCTGAAACCAATTTGTTTCTCCATCCAAATAGGGATTTCCTTTGTGGTATCCTTATAGTCTCAAAGGTGTAGTTTGATGCACCAGGTCTGAATGAATTCTTAAATCGCACCTTTAAAGTATAGTTTGATATACTCTCATGTGTGGTGTTGTACAGAACCAACATATATTTTGTAATCATCCAAAGCATATTTTGATATGTTATTTACAAACCAAGACATAGTTTAATATGTTATTTATCACATCCAAAGCATATTCTGATATGTTACTTACAAAACTAAAGCATAGTTTAATGTGTTATTTATAAATCCAAGGTATACCTGTAATATACTACTGAAAACTATTATTTTGAACAACTAAAGTATATTTAATATACTATCTATCAAACGATTTGGTTTTGGTTAGTGTTTAGATAACAGAACGAGTGTAATGTGATGAAAACATGGTAGATACGCCGCTGGTACTTCTTATATATAAGTGTTTTCATTGCATTACATACCGTGGCGTTATTTAGTACACTTGGGTTAACAATATTGGAACTGAAATATATTTTAATATATTACTTATTCAACTTTCTTAAAACCAAGGTATATTTTATATATACCATAAACGTTTTATTAAAACATTGTTTTTCAAACAAACTTAACTTATACAAACTCATTTTACATGGTTATTCAGTTAACCATACATTATTCTCTTATTTATACATATCATCTGATCCTATCGTTTTTCAAATGATTTACAAGACAAAGCAAAAAATACGAGGTTCATGACTAAACATTTTCTTAAACTCAAGTCATGAATTCCGTTTTCACAAAACCTATGTATCTCACAGGCATTTTTATGCTGACGTACCTATTTTTACACATGTTTCAGGTGCTGTCTTGAGATGATTGTTGATGCATGCTACATTTAGGATGGACTCGTGCCTTAGCAACTTTAAAACTTGGAAGATCATAGTTGTACTTATGTGATTGTAATAGAACAACGAGTTCATTTAATCAATAAAACAATATTTAAATTTCCATGTGTTATGAAACAATGATTCTGTCCCAACACTCCCCGACGTTTCCACCACGTTTTGTATGTTCTACGTGGTCGGGGTGTGACAGAAAAGTTGGTATGAGGAATTGAGCTTGTTATGCCCTACTATGGTTACGCCTCTGGATAAGGCGATTGAGAAATACATTGATGGGCTTCCTGACGTAGTTCAGGACATCGTTACTGGCAGCAACCCTACTACTGTCAGACAAGCCATTGAATTGGCTGCCACTCTGACTGAATCCCAAATCAGGAAGCGCAAGCTGTTTCGGAAGGGCGACTTAAGACCATCTGACAAGACTGCTCATGTGGAACCAAAGGAAGAAAGTGCTGAGGTGTCCAAGAAGAAAAAGCGCAAAGCCTCTCAAAGCTACGCTGTAACTGCTCAAGACAAACAAGTTGCACCAAACCAGCCAACACAACCTCGTAAAAGACAAAACTATGTTGGTACTGCACCGTTGTGCAACAAATGCAACCGTCATCATCTAGAGCAAGAGCAGTGTCACAAATGTACCCACTGTGGGCGGTTGGGACATTTGATCAATGTTTGTCGTTATGCAAATCAAACTGCTGCAAACCCTGCTGCTGTTCAAGCACGGTTCCCTCCAGGGTCATGTTATAACTGTGGTGACCTTACCCACTACAGAAACAATTGCCCAAGGCTTGTTAACATACCTCCAGCGCGTGGACGAGTGTTCAACATCAATGAGGCAAACATGAACAATGAGGCAGCAGTGAACAATTAGTGTTTTGTATTTCCTTAGTTTCTATCTTTTGACACTTCAAGACAAATCCGTTGCTACATAAATAAAGATTTGTTGTTTTTATTTATGCAAAATTTATGCGTTTGTGTGAATGCTTGATGCAACTTTATGATGTCAACCCAAAAACAAACTACTCGTATGGTTCTGTCATATTATGATCACTTGTGATCTCCCCAAGAACCTTAAACTCTCGTTTCTTTTAAGAAACAAAGTCAAACACTTATTGAGAATCCCTCTATCTTTATAGATAGATCTTCATAAATCGTTAAAGTGCCAAATGAAATCCATAGGTTGGATTCCTAGTGTGCCTTAATATCCATACCTAAGGATAACAAAATAAAGAATCAAGTTAACTAAATTTGTGCTTATGTATTTTCTTACATGTTTTTTTTGGTTGTATGTGATCCATCCAAATCCTCATAGGATCTTTCATATCTTCATACGAGAGATTCATAATGGGATATCCAAAGATACTATCTTAAACCCTCAATGGATTTCAACAGTGTAGTTAAGTCACTCGGGTTATAAAGTATTGTTCTATAATTGGACCTCTTGAAAGGTCTGCTTAAACAGATTGATTTTGAAAATCTGATTAGAAATATCATGTGATGATATAAAAATGATCCCTTAAGCGGTCTATTTAAAGAGATCGTACGACGGTCTAGTTAAGAAGATCATGTGTTGATCTAGTTAAAAAGATCGTTCGTTGATCGAATTAAAAGGATCCTTTGGTGGTCTAGTCAAATCGCTTCATATTTATTCAAGTAATTCTTCCTACGGATTATGAAATGGACTGTGCGGACTGTGCAAGGAATTACGTAATTAAGGAGGCCTACATAATTATGGAATTCAGTGCACAGGAACCACAGGAAGTTTCATCATGTGTTAAGACCTAGTGACAAGAATAATGATACGGGAGAAGTCTCGGACCTCGACCAATGTCATTTATTCTCACACTCCCCCAATTCTGATCTCAATCACACACCAAGTTTTCCTATGATAAGCCTTCATAAGAAACGTTCGTCAATCAGTAGTTCAAAATTTCATGTTTTACTATTTCAAGGAATTCACTCTGAGGGTTAACAAATTCGCTAAGAATCCTAACGTGGCCCAGGGTTTTACCTAAGGGTTCAATGGATCTATTATAAGGCGAAACCTTCACAGCTGTCCTCACGAGTTTCCTCTAGAATTAAATTTCGGGACGAAATTTCCTAAAGTAGGGGAGACTGTGACACCTGTGTCACTTCAACCATCAAACAAATGCCAAACCAAGGAAATATTGTATTTCATACTTGGGATTTGTATAAATATGTGTATGCTTTGCACATATCAATTCTTGTTCAATTTCATACTCTACAACGCTTTCTGGAGAATTATACGCAAACTGGTGCATAAACGTACTCAGTTTAATGCGAAAAATACTCCGGGAGACCATCATACACTTAACATACCTTAAATAACCTTTACATAACTTAGAAATAAGTTTTGAAGGCTTTGGTATGGCAAAAACAAGTTAATTCGCTTACAGGGACTAAACTTGACAAACTGCGAAAGTATGCCAATTTGAACTGTAACGAACATTCCGGAACATGTCCATAAGTTAAACATACCATATATATCCTTTACATAGCTTAGAAATAGGCTTTGAGGGGTTTGGTATGCTAAAACAAACTTTTGGATCATTCAGGGACTAAAAGTGTCAAAAAGTGCATAAGTTTGCACTTTTGCGCATAACTTACGTTCTGAATACATCCGGACATCCAAAAATTTATGTAAGCATCCTTATATTATGCCTTAGTGATTGGCATAAGAAAAATCCATTCGTCGCGTCATTTGGATCGTCTTTCACGCTTATGCGCATTTCGTCGTAATTAAGCGAACATCGCGATCGTACGGCCAAACGAACCGACATCCGGAATATTTTTGAGCATATTTCAAGTCCCCTACACTTTAACTTCATCTTAGAGCCTTGAAATGAGGTTAACGGGGCTTAAACGTGCCAAAAATGGGCCAAAATACGTGTTTCTGAAGTGCAGGGACCAAAATTGAAAATTCTGGTCTGGGAACCTTAGGCGGGGCGCGTAAAGATTTGCCAAATCTTTAGGCGGGCCGCGTGAACATGTCTGACAGAAAGATTTTGCATTAAATGCAGAATCTGGCCTTTCGTTCGATCAAAGGGCGATGCCTTTTCACCCAATGAAGAGCCAAGGGTCAAGTTCACTGAACTTATCCACTTGGACACATGTACGCACGAGATCAAGGCACGATATTCGATAAAACGATCCTAACGGTTCCACTTTTCCTATAAATACCCCCCCCCATTTGAGTAAAAACCCACAAAATCAGATCTAGAGCTCTAAGTTGAAACCATTGTTTCATACCTGAGCTATTTGGTCTTGATTTGCACTCGGGGACCCTCCGTAAGTCTTCTTTCGCTCTTTTATTCGCTTTTCGAGTCCGAAAGTCAACGTTTTGTTGACTTTCTGCATTGACCAGCTTATGGTCGATGCGAAGTTCATGGAACTTCATAACGTGAGCGTGATCACGATGGTTATGGTCCATAGTGACCATACCTACTGATCACCACGTTATCTAGGCTCGGTGACGAGTCGTAGTTTCGGCCAAAATATGCATTCTTGCATATTTTGTAACCAAACTACTCGTGGGCATCAAAGCCGTTTGTTTTGATGCCAAACCTGTTTCTAAACTTAGTTAAGCATGTTCTAACATGCTTAGCTCGTCACTTTTAGTTTAGTGCTTATATAGGGTTGTAAGGTAAGCGATATAAACCATCGCTTATACTTTCGAACCCGACCCATTTGGTCGGTCATTAGGACCCGACCAAACACATTTGGTGACCATAGCTATAACCTTCCGAGGTTATACCGTGTGGTCGCAATGTTAGGCGTTCCGAACGCGTTCTACGCGAACGACGCGTTAGGGTAGCATAAGCTACCTAAACGGGTCGTGATGGACCGTAAGCACTTAGATTAGGTTTCATTTTAGTATGTAGGCTTTGCTTAGCCATATTACACGAGTCTCCATACTCGTTTGGTTTACGAACCCGCGTACTGTCCGATCCTTCCGATTTGGTCCGGTATATTAACATAAGCTACCTATTAGGTGCCGTTGATATTCCGTGATTTTTAGCATTATCCGGTTATTATATAAGGAATCCAAAGCAATCTCAGGTGAGTACATTGAATCCCTCTTTTACTGTTTTCCAAACTGTTTTGGGGTGAAGCATGTGTACCTATCTGTTATTTTCATGATTTCAAAGTATAATTGATTATACATGATAGTATTTATCTTTTGACAAACTAAATGACTATCTATGGTTTAAACACTGATTTCTCAAAAATTACAAAAGTAATTGTTGGAATAGTACTTATTTTGTTCACCAGACCGATTGGTAGTATGATATAGCGCTATAGGACTAGACACCCCATTCCTGTTGTCATGGAATGTCTGAAACCAATTTGTTTCTCCATCCAAATAGGGATTTCCTTTGTGGTATCCTTATAGTCTCAAAGGTGTAGTTTGATGCACCAGGTCTGAATGAATTCTTAAATCGCACCTTTAAAGTATAGTTTGATATACTCTCATGTGTGGTGTTGTACAGAACCAACATATATTTTGTAATCATCCAAAGCATATTTTGATATGTTATTTACAAACCAAGACATAGTTTAATATGTTATTTATCACATCCAAAGCATATTCTGATATGTTACTTACAAAACTAAAGCATAGTTTAATGTGTTATTTATAAATCCAAGGTATACCTGTAATATACTACTGAAAACTATTATTTTGAACAACTAAAGTATATTTAATATACTATCTATCAAACGATTTGGTTTTGGTTAGTGTTTAGATAACAGAACGAGTGTAATGTGATGAAAACATGGTAGATACGCCGCTGGTACTTCTTATATATAAGTGTTTTCATTGCATTACATACCGTGGCGTTATTTAGTACACTTGGGTTAACAATATTGGAACTGAAATATATTTTAATATATTACTTATTCAACTTTCTTAAAACCAAGGTATATTTTATATATACCATAAACGTTTTATTAAAACATTGTTTTTCAAACAAACTTAACTTATACAAACTCATTTTACATGGTTATTCAGTTAACCATACATTATTCTCTTATTTATACATATCATCTGATCCTATCGTTTTTCAAATGATTTACAAGACAAAGCAAAAAATACGAGGTTCATGACTAAACATTTTCTTAAACTCAAGTCATGAATTCCGTTTTCACAAAACCTATGTATCTCACAGGCATTTTTATGCTGACGTACCTATTTTTACACATGTTTCAGGTGCTGTCTTGAGATGATTGTTGATGCATGCTACATTTAGGATGGACTCGTGCCTTAGCAACTTTAAAACTTGGAAGATCATAGTTGTACTTATGTGATTGTAATAGAACAACGAGTTCATTTAATCAATAAAACAATATTTAAATTTCCATGTGTTATGAAACAATGATTCTGTCCCAACACTCCCCGACGTTTCCGCCACGTTTTGTATGTTCTACGTGGTCGGGGTGTGACACTATCTGCTGATCTTACCAAACTGCTGACTCATAAATGTTGCTCAACTAAAGATCTGATGGAAGACTAAAGTCCTGCTGATTCAATCTACTGCCTTGAGTCAAGCACTGCTGATCCGGACAAGTGCTGCTGGGTTCACAGCAGTAGAAGGTTGCAGCAGCTGTTCTAAAGTCTGTTTTGTAATAGAATGTATTAGCAGTAGTTAACACAAGCAGTGTCTGTATAGATCAGAGGTTAGAGTTTGTTAGGAGGTTAGATGTCACTTTTATGGTGACGTCAGCAAAGATGCTCAGTAGTTTGCAAGTGCCTATAAATAGTTCAGTACTTTGTACTGTTCTATTAGCTCTTTCCATCATTCGTCTTCTTTGCACGAACAAACTACTGAGCTCGGGCTGAGGGGGAGTTTGCATTCATACATCTATCTTTGTAATCGTTGTTGAAATTAAATTCAATCATTCAGTTCATTGTGTAAAAGATGTTTGATTAAAGTATTACTCTCATTTGATTGTATGCAAAGTTTGTTTTCATTTTAATTCCGCTGCACAACTCATCCATTTTCATCTTAACTTCAAACACAAAATACAATCAAAAAGAAACTCAGATCCAACAATTGGTATCAGAGCTTGGACAGTCAAATTTGATTTAACAATCATTTTGACGTAAATAGTTCAGCTCAAAACAGTTGATACTGATCGTTTGTTCGTCGTTGAAAAACAGAGTAAGGATTAATCACCACTAAAGTTGATTTCTCAGTACCTGTAAAACAACAAGAATGACGTCACAATCTCAGGACGATAAAAACAACATTGGTTCTCTCTTTAAACCACCTATGCTAAAAAGAAATGAGTACAACATCTGGCAGAGGAGGATGGGTCACATCCTCGCGCAACAAAGCACAGGTTGTTGGAAGTCTGTCATCTTTGGTCCTCATGTTCCTACAGTGCCAAGCGCTGAAGATGCTAAAAAACAAGTTCCAAAACCCGTTGAAAATTATACTGAAACGGATTATCAAAAGTTTGAACTAGATGCTAAAGCATTTAGTATCATAGCATCAGCGCTGCCCAACAAAATATATGCGGGATTGTTACATTGTGACAATGCCAAAGAGTTGTGGGACGCACTTAAGGAACAGTTTGGAGGTACCGAAGAGGTCATAGAAAACAATAGGGAAATCCTGAACCAACAGTATGAAACATTTTGTCATGTTAATGGTGAATCACTGGCGCAACAATTTGAGCGGTTCAGTTGTCTCATCAGTGAACTGAGGCTTGTTAAAACCACTTTTACAAACTCAACTCAAAACAGCAGGTTCCTCAGGTCACTGCCAGATAAATGGGACACAATAGCGTTTGTCACCCGAAACTCACCTGAGTTCAAGGATCTGACCTTGACCCAACTCCATGGTCGACTCCTGACCTACGAAAGGGAGTTGAACTAGAAAAGGAAGTTACAAGAGTCAGGGAAAACCGTTGATGATTATTCATTCGGTAACACTGCTCTTCTGGGTCAAGAATAATCTGGTGGTAGTGGTAAGGATCAGGGTTATGATCACTTCATTGACATAACTGCTGGTGCAAATTTTAACAACCCTGATCCTCACTCTACAGGTTATGCATTCACTACAAATGAAAACCAGATGTCAGACAATTTAAGCTTTGAACTAAATGATTTACAGCATTTTGACCCCACTGATCTAGAGGAAATGGACATCTTGCATCAACTGTCCTTGCTAAGTGTTAGAACTAGCAAGTTTTATAAAAGAACAGGGCGAAAATTCCCATGGTTGCATGGGAATCTAAGGGTTGGGTTGGATAAATCGAAAATCAAGTGCTATAAGTGTAACAGGTTAGGACATTTTGCTAGAGAGTGTAGGAGTCAAACAATTGGTCCCATAATTACTCACCCTAGTTCAAATCCTAGACCTCAAAATCAAAACACTGTGCACTATGCCCAATATGCCCCAGCAGCACATGTGAACACTGCTCACTATGTTGTTGCTCATGTGCCAGTGCATTATGTCCAAACAGCTGCTCCACAGATTCAATATGTTCAAACCCCTGCTCCCCAGGCACAAGTGCAACCTGCACCACAAACCACTGCTCCAGTAGCAACACAACCAGATCAATAAAGTTTCTTTACTCAAGAGTTTGTTGACTGGAGCAGTATGCCTGAAGACCTCAGTGATGAAAACTTTGCACTCTATGCTTCTAATGTTTCTTCTCATGATGAATTTTGTTTGATGGCATTAGAGTCAATACAGGAGGGTGTTGAATCTGAAGAGAAACAGCTGGTCTCTGAAACAGTGGATGAGGTGATTGAAGCAGTGGTTACTGCTGTGGCTAATGAAGTACTGTTGGAAGAAAGTTCAGGTACCCTAATTGAACCACTGACAGATCTATGGTCTGAAGAAGACAAGAAAGAAGAAAAGGCAGGTGAAAAAGAAGAGAGAGCTGGTGATGAAGAGAATACTCAGTGTGATTGTGCAATGATGGCTGCTCCCAAGGTATCACCTCAAGTTCTAGAAAAACTATGTTCTGACAATTGCATTATTGCTTTTGCTAACATCAAAGAGGTGAATGAAAACCTTAGGAACAAAATCTTAACTGATGAAGTCAAATTTGAAAGATCTTTAAAAGAACTTAAAAACAAATTGGCTGAAAAAGAGAAAGAGATTAGCAGCATGAAAGAAGAGCAAAGCATAACCAAAACCCAATTCCAAACTATGGTAGAAAAATACCAAGTTTGCAAAAAGGAGTTAGAATCCACCCAGATCACATGTGAGAAATGGGTGGAATCATGCAAAGGGTATGAGGTTATGCTTGAGAAATCAGATAAAAAGCAATGTGAAATTTGGGGTTGGTTATAGAAAACATGATGATGAAAACACTGCTTTTGGAAAATCTGTTTCAACCACTGATGTAACTGCTGAGTACATCCCAACAAACAAGAATGGCCAAGAAGTGAAAATCACTGACAAACTTGGTAACAAAATCACACTTGACAGACCAATAGGCCCCTCTGCTTTTGAGGAGATTGAAAATCATCAATTTAAACCAAGATAGTCTGATGAGTGTGATATTCTTGAAAATTTCAAGCCAATGGACTTTACATCAACTGATGGTGTTAAAGCTCCAAAAGCTAAAGTCATTCCTCTTAAGGACATCCCAGCAGTGGTTAAAACCTCTGCTGCAAAGGAGTCTGAAAAGAGGAAGAAGAAAGAAAAAATTGATAACTTGTTTTGTGAATTTTGTGAGAAAAGGAACCATCTAACAAAAGATTGTTTCCACTTAAAAGCTTATGATATAAACAAAACAAGTGTCATAGTTTCAGCTGAAAGCTGCATTGTTTGTGGTAAAACAAACCACAAAACTCAAGCATGTGTGTATCTAAAAAACTTTGACATCAAAAAGAATGAGTACCTTGCTAAAACATCCTTGAGTCCATCAGCATCACCATCTGTCAAATTCACAAAGAAACAACCACTGTTTGTGCCAGTTCAAACAGCTGTCACAAAACAGCTGAACCAAACATCTGTTAAAAGAGATGTTCAGGTTACTGATGCACCTCCTGCCAATCAGTTCAGAAAAGGCAAGGGAAAACAGTCCTACCAAAGGATTCCACACGTTTATGAGGTCTACAAAAAGCCCTCTAAACTCAGAGTGAATAGGCATCCTTTCGGTTACCAGCAGGTGATTGGGCAAGACCCGCAACAGTGGTTAGCAAGGAACAGTACTAAAACTGTCCAAACCCCTGACTTAACCACTGTCCATCACACTGCATCCATACCAGACACTGTTGAGACTCCATCCAAAGCCCTGTTGGCTTTGGAGTCCTTAATGAACTAATCCTTTTACTTCATGTGCAGGGAGCTTCTGCATGCTTTGATAGTCTTTGGTATGTAGATAGTGGAGGCTCCAGGCACATGACAGGATGTAAAGCCCTCCTCAAAGACTTTAAAATCCATGGTGGGGGTGATATATCCTTTGGAAATAATAGTAAAGGAAAGGTTCTGGGGTCTGGAACAGTGCAATCTGGCAATGTAAAATTTGAAAATGTCAATCTAATAGACAATCTAAAATTCAACCTTCTGAGTGTATCTCAAATGAGTGACAAAGGGTTTGGGTCATTCTTCACAAAAGATTGTTGTAGGATTGTTGGACCAGAAATGGTCAAAAAGATTGAAGCAATAATCAAAAATGGTCAAACTAAACTTGTTGCTCAAAGAAGTGGCAATGTTTATGTTGTTGACATGTCAAAAGAGTGTCCCAGAGCTGATGTCTGTCTGTTCTGAGCTGCCTCTAACAAAGAGACAGAACTTTGGCACAAAATACTGGGGCACACAAATCTTAAGACAATAACAGAAATTTCAGAAATTGGTTTGGTGAGAGGCCTACCACAAAAATTGTTTTCATGTCCTGAACATTGCATTTCCTGTTTAAAAGGAAAACAGCATAAAAGTTCCCACAAGTCCATTGAAGAGTCCAAAACAACCAAGTGTTTGCAAATGCTACACATGGATTTGTTTGGCCCAGTTCAAGTCATGAGCCTTAAAAAGAAAAGATATTGTTTGGTTATAGTTGATGACTTTTCTAGGTTTACATGGACTTTCTTTTTGCACTCTAAAGATGAAACTGCAGGCATTTTGCAAGACTTTGTGACACAGGTTGAAAAGCAATTTGACTTTCCAGTGAAAAGATTTAGGAGTGACAATGGCACAGAATTTAAAAATAGGGAGTTGGATGCCTTCTGTGTGAAGAAAGGGATTGTAAGGCAGTACAGCATCCCTAGAACACCAGAGCAAAATGGGGTTGTTGAAAGAAAGAACAGAACTTTGATTGAGGCTGCCAGAACCATGCTTGCAGATTCAGGTTTGCCATTAACTTTCTGGGCAGAGGCAGTAAACACTGCTTGCTATGTCCAGAACAGAGTTTTAATAAACCCCAGGCACAAAAAGACTGCCTATGAAATTCTGTATAAAATCAAACCACTGATCTCATACTTCAAGGTGTTTGGCTGCCCATGCTTTATTTTGAACTTAAAAGATTCCATTTCAAAATTTGCAGCCAAAATTGATTGTGGTTATTTTCTGGGATACTCAACCACTGCCAAGGCCTACAAAGTGTTCAATGCACGGACCAAGGTAGTGGAGGAGACTTTGGAGGTAAAGTTCAATGAACTTTCATCAATGAAAATCCCAGCAAATCCTGCTGAACTGTTTGATCTTGAAAAATTCACTTTTGAAAATACTGTTGTCAAGACTAACAGTGCAGGTCCATCAGAGGATACAACACCAGACTATGGGTATGAAGTCACCATCCCTCAAAGGTCTGCCACAAAGGGAAAAGCATCAGTTGTTCAAAACATCTGTCAAAGCTCAACCACTACTACATCAACAGTTGTTGACCAAAGTAGCCCATTCACCACTGCTTCCACATCCTCAAACACTACTGACAAAAGTCCTCAAACAGTGGATAAAAGTCAGCAGTGGTCCACTCCATTACCACCCATTCCACCACCTTTTGAAGCCACTGCTGAGTCATCAAAGTCATCAGCAGTGGTTAGCTCAGATGATACACATTTGCAGCCTTCACCAACAAATGCCATCATACCATACCAAGGAGATTTAATCTTCTTGAGATCTCATCCACCTGATCAAATCATTGGCAACATCAATGAAGGGGTGCTCACAAGAAGCCAAACCCAAAACATTTGTCTTTTTGCTGGTTTTCTATCACTTCATCAGCCAGTCAAGTACCAAGAGGCACTAAAAGACAACAGCTGGGTAGAAGCCATGCAAGAGGAGCTCCAACAGTTTAAGAGACAACAAGTATGGGAGCTTGTACCACTGCCAAAAGAGGTTAGTCCCATTGGCACAAAGTGGGTCTTCAAGAACAAAACAGATGAAAGGGGCATTATTGTCAAGAACAAAGCCAGGCTTGTGGTTCAAGGTTACAGACAGGAAAAGGGGATTGATTATGATGAAACATTTGCCCCTGTTGCAAGATTGGAAGCTATCAGACTGTTCCTGGCCTTTGCTATCAACCACAACATGAAGGTGTTTCAGATGGATATCAAAAGTGCTTTCCTCTATGGTACATTGCAAGAAGAGGTATATGTATGTCAACCTCCAGGCTTTGAGGATCCATTTTATCCTGATCATGTCTATAGGCTAAACAAAGCCTTGTATGGCCTGAAACAAGCACCTAGAGCCTGGTATGAAACTCTTTCCAACTTTCTACTCTCAAATGGTTTCAAAAGAGGTACCATTGATAAAACACTGTTTCTTAAATGGAGAGGGAAAGATTTAATGATTGTCCAAATTTATGTGGATGACATTATTTTTGGAAGCACATGTACCAAAATGTGTGAAGAGTTTAGAGAACTCATGACAGCTGAGTTTGAAATGAGTGCAATGGGTGAGCTGCAATGCTTTCTTGGTCTCCAAGTACAGCAATTGCAAAATGGAACTTTCATTCATCAAAGCAAATATGCTAAAGAACTTTTAACCAAATTTGATATGAATGATTGTAAACCATGCAGCACACCTATGGCCACAAATAAGCTGGTCATGTCTGATGAAAAGGATGAGCTGATTGACCAAACACTCTATAGAAGCATGATTGGGTCTTTATTGTACCTAACTGCATCTAGACAAGACATCATGTTTGCAACATGTGTCTGTGCAAGAAGTCAATCATCTCCCAGAAAATCAAATCTCATTGCTGTAAAAAGGATTCTCAGATACATAAAAGGTGCTCCCACACTTGGTATCTGGTATCCAGCTAATGGGAACATCAAGCTTTCAGGTTTTTCAGACAGTGACTTTGCTGGATGTCACACCACAAGGAAGTCCACTTCAGGAGGGTGCCAGTTTCTAGGTGATTGCTTAGTATCCTGGCAAAGCAAAAAGCAAGCAGCAGTTTCAACATCCACTGCTGAGGCTGAATACATTGCTGCTGCAAGCTGTACAGCCCAACTCCTGTGGCTTCAAAATCAGTTATTGGATTTTGGTATCACTGCCTTAAAGACACCACTCATGTTGGACAGCCAGGCAGTAGAAAATATCATCAAAAATCCAGTTTCCCATTCTACCACAAAGCACATCGACATCAGACATCACTTTGTGAGGGATTGCTATGAAAAAGGTTTGATTTCTCTGCATCATGTCCCAACTAAAGACCAGCTGGCAGATGTGCTCACAAAAGCACTTGATACAGCCACTTTTGAAAACTTGGTCTCTAGGATTGGGATGCTAAACATGGAATAACAAGCAACATCTTGTTTTTCTATGAATAAAAGCAACAAAATGTTTTCAGAAAATCAAAAATCCATCCTTAAAAATAGCTTAAAAATGAAAATTTCATTAAAATCCTTAAAAGTCTGCCATAACCACTGATTGTTCAAAAGTCTGCTCTACTTCAAAAAGTCTGCCCACTGCTGAAAGGCAACCTCTGTTCTCTCATTCCTTGATAACCACTGTTGTTCAAAAGCAGTGTCTTATCCACTGATATGTTATCCACTGATAGTTAAAATCATCCACTGCCCCCTTTCCACTGCTTTCATCAGTTGCTTTCACCAAAAGTATTGTCCTTCATTTTCACCAGTGGTTGTCACGTGGGCAGTACATAGCAGTCAGACCTTTTGTAACGGCTGCCACGTCAGCATTCATTTTCTTTCCTATAACATCCCACTCACCATCAAAACAGGGTTTTACTATCGAATTGAATTCTTAAAAATTCTCTTCTCAAAGCAGTTTTTCTTCTCATTTCTCACAAATTTCTTCGATCGTTTCGTTTCAAAAATAATAAAATCGAAGCTCTCTGCAAAACCCACATCAAAATCATCGAAAACAGCCTCTCAAAAGGCAACTTCCATTGAAATTCCATTCAAAAAATCTCACAATCTCCTGGGTCTTCTCACAAAACCAGGAACCACAGATGTTTTCGATTCCATTATCACCATCATGGCAAAATCAAAGTACAAAACTTTGCTCACCGCCGACGCACCCATCCACTTGGCGACCCAAAGGGAATTTTGGAAGAATGCAACCCTTGAAAAACAAGGAGACATTGCAACTGCAATCCAATCTTCCATAAAAGGTAAAGCTGTCCACAATACACCACAATCCATCTCTGAAGTCTTTCAACTCGATGACCAGGCAGGTAAAACTTCCTTCACTAAAAACGAGTTGCACATTGATTTCATTGAAAGAGGGTATGAAGCCACAATGATGAAGAAATTAACCTTAGAAAAAGGTTATTTTCCTCCTGCACCAAGATTTCTATTTCATACCCTCCTCCTATGTGTTTCAAACAAAACCACTTCTTTTAATGAGATCCCTATAAAAATTCAAAATCTGGGATATGCAATTCTTCAAGAAGAAAATTATAATTATTCTTGGGAAATCATTAAAGATTTGGTTATTAATGTTGAAAGCAAATCATTCTTACTATTCCCAAGGTTTTTAAGCTATTATTTTCAAAAGAAATTCAGTAAGGATGATTTAGCTCTAATAAACCAAGGTGAAATAACTGCAATAAACTGCCTAACATCTGAAACTTTTTCACGAATGTTAGCACCTTGCAAAACACAAGCAGGGGTACCTGAGCAGAATTTAGCAGCAACCACTGCTCCTCAGGTATCTGCTGCTGAGCCTACTGCTCTAGGTAATCAAAGCAGCAGACCAACTGTTTTGAAACCCACACCTACAAAACCCAAAAAGCTTTACAAAAAGAAAAATCAAAAACCCCCCAACCCAATCAAAAGGGCAACTCTGGAGGATGAGATACCAGAGTTAATGCCTGTGACAACACAAATGTCACAAGAAACCACTGCTGCTACTTCCTCACAGCAGTTGGTACAAATATCTCAACCCATAACCATAACTCCTCCTGCTTCTTCACAAAAAGAACAGGTTGTACACAAAGGGCCACCACATCATGATGCTCTGGATACACTCGTCTCCATCATCCACAGCTCAATGCCTGGAGCAAATCCGCTTTCTAAACCCACCATCACATCCACAATTCCACCAAAAACACAGCTACTGTTGGATGCAATTGATTTGAACCAGGCATTACTCAGTCCTTCTCACTCACCTGTCAATGAGAATATACCTCAACAAATGACTGAGCCTGCTGTATCATTCTTTGCTAACCCACCAACACAACCTGAGGAGGTTACACCCATTGAGTTACAAGAAACTCTTTGTGGTAATCCAAGTGAAGCAGCCACTACAACTGTTGAACCTACAGGCTTACAGTTGGACAGTGGTTACATCTATAAGACTTCCTTGGAGGCAATTCCTTTTATAGCACCTCTGCCAACCACCAGTGGATTTATTTATCCTACTGGCAACATCAAAAGGTTGTCAAGTGTTGAAGGAAGAAGACCCCAGTACCAAGAAAAAGGGGCATCAGTGGTTAAGGTTTGGAGTAAACTCCCTACTTCTACCACTGATAAAACCACTGTTAGTGGGAAATCAGATGATCCCATTAAATTGGGTGATGGTTTAAAGTACCAGAAATTGACGGCTCGTGTTGAAAAACTTGATAACTCTGTTGCAGAACTCAAAGATATGCTACAACAGTTGTTACAAGTACAAAAGGTACAATCCACTGCTGTTCCACCTTAAGCACCTGCTCTCCAACAGGCACCTGCTACAAATGAGCTCTGGAATCTATTTCAACCTTTTCTCCATCATCAAGCACAAATAGCAGATCAGCAACATGAAAAACATGTTCAACAATTGAGAAATGCTATGGAGTCTAGGTACAAAGACACTCAGGCTGATCTAAAGGCTCTCAAAACTCAGATCTTGCATTCCACTGGCACTGCTCCTCCACCAGTGTTCTTCATTGATCAACTCCCCGAAGATAATGCCAAAAAGGGGGAGAAAATGCAGGAATGGAGAAGGAAAGGAATAAAAGATGGTCTTTACCTCGCACCAGAAAATTCCAATATGACCAAACAGATTCCTTTGCCAGATGGGAGTAAGAAACTTGATGTGACTACAAATGCACTTGCAGAAGCACTTGCATGTGTAAAAAGGGATAGAGAGGCCAAAAAGAAAGCCAAGGTGGATTATCCAGATCAGTGTACTTCAGGGTCAAGAGATGATGAAAATCTCTTTGATGAAAAGAAGAAGCCTACTAGAAAATAAGGCTACCCAAATCCATTCCGGTCAGACGTTCAAAGTCTGCTCAAAAACCACCACCTAAAACACCTGTTGTAACTCCTGGTGTATCAGCTGCTGTTGGTACTTCAGTAGTTTCAACATCTGCTCCCACTTAAACACACACCACTTCAACACACACTACATCCAATGTTTTACCTTCATCACCACCAAAATCACAATCACCTCCTGTCAAAAGGCAGAAGACAGCAGTTGTTATAACTTCTGCTGTAAAGACAACAGTGGTTGGAACACCAGTTGTTTCAACAACTGTTATTCTATCACAAACCACTGCCACTACAACCACCTTTCCATCCAAAACATCATCAGTCCCTCCTCAAATAAAGAGGAGAAGGCTAATTCCTAAAGATGATGTCGCTTCACCATCCCCAACATCTTCAAAACCGTTAGCTCTTGTCAATATACCAAAACCAGTTCCACTTTCTTCAGTTCCAATGCACAAACCCTTACCTCCTGCAGGTGTTCAATTTCCTCTTGAACTAGAAGCTGTCAGAGAAGAGATAAAATCCTTCTATGCTGAGGATGACCCTGCCAAAAGGAGTTTGCCTTCAATCAAAGGATATCCCTGGCCCAAAAACATTGAAGAATATTTGAAGATAAAGGCCAAGCAAGCAGAGGATATCTCGTAAAGAAACACACAAGGGAAATCTGACAAAGAAGTATCAAGATACTACCAATATCTGCTCACACAAGTCAGTTCCCTAGAACGTTTTGCTAAAAATGTCAGTCAACAAATTTCAGTAAGAGCAGCTGAAACTCTGAAGAAAGACTACATTGAAAGCATTATGTTTTACAAGAAATACAAAGGAGAGAGACACATGTACAAAGAGTGGACTGTTCCAGAGCTTGAAGCTGAAGCAGCCAGAATTCAAGTTATGATAAAAAGGAAAGTCACTCACACTCCTCCTGATTGGGCAAAATTCAAAAAGAATGTACCTGAAAAGCAGTTGGAACTAAAAAGAATGAAAGAAGAATTGGTTGTTGCTGAATTTGGCACCAAAAGACAAGTTGCTAGATGGAAAGAAGATTTGGTCAGGTCAACCTACAAAAGGTTGGAGGAATTAAGGAAGAAAGATCCAAAAATCCCTCAAAAACCTGACTACCCTGAAGCAGCGGTTTCAAAAGGACCATCAAAGCTGCAAATCAGGAGATTCACTTCTCCAACTGGTAATGCCATCTACAAAAGAAGGACACAAAGCCAGTTAGGAGCTGAAACTGTTCAAGAAATTCTTGCTGGAAATGTTGTTTTAAAAGAAGGCTTGTTAAGAACGTTAAAAGAAGAACTTGAACAGGAAAACTCTGCTACCACTGCTCAGCCAGTGATGAACAGGCCAACTTCTGCAAATAAACATCTCCCAAGAAACCCACCAGGCTCAAAAATATAAAAGTGGGCAACTGACAAACAGACCTGCGTATTGACTTTGCTTAGGTCTGGTGGAGAAGTGGAGAAAATATCAAGGGAACAAGCTCTTGGCCTGAGTCTTGAAGATTTGCAGGATCTCCTTGATCTTCCACTTACTAGGGATGATGAAGATACAGATGCCCTTGACTTTGAATTACAATTTAAAGGTTAGATAAGGGAGCTGTTAATGAGGCAATAAAATACCCACAAATAATGAAGGGTTTTGGCATTATCTGTTCCAGGGGGAGATTGTTGGGATTGAACCCTATCAGAGGAACAGATAATTAAAGCCAAAACTGGATCAGAACAGTGGATTATGAATAAGCAGATGCTGATACACAAATCTCTCCCCTTGAAAGTGATTACAACTACTGATGACCTCCTATCTGCTGATCTTACCAAACTGCTGACTCATAACTGCTGCTCAACTAAAGATCTGATGGAAGACTAAAGTCCTGCTGATTCAATCTACTACCTTGAGTCAAGCACTGCTGATCCGGACAAGTGCTGCTGGGTTCACAGTAGTAGAAGGTTGCAGCAGCTGCTCTAAAGTCTGTTTTGTAATAGAATGTATTAGCAGTAGTTAACACAAGCAGTGTCTGTATAGATCAGAGGTTAGAGTTTGTTAGGAGGTTAGATGTCACTTTCATGGTGACGTCAGCAAAGATGCTCAGTAGTTTGCAAGTGCCTATAAATAGTTCAGTACTTTGTACTGTTCTATTAGCTCTTTCCATCATTCGTCTTCTTTGCACGAACAAACTACTGAGCTCGGGCTGAGGGGGATTTTGCATTCATACATCTATCTTTGTAATCGTTGTTGAAATTAAATTCAATCATTCGGTTCATTGTGTAAAAGATGTTTGATTAAAGTATTACTCTCATTTGATTGTATGCAAAGTTTGTTTTCATTTTAATTCCGCTGCACAACTCATCCATTTTCATCTTAACTTCAAACACAAAATACAATAAAAAAGAAACTCAGATCCAACAGTTAGCATTGTCAGCCGATCAGCTAGCCCAGCCGATCGGCCAGCACTCTCTTATTCTGTCATTGCCTATAAATAGCGAGTAGGACAGTTTATTTAGAACCTTTTTACACTTTCATTTGCTACCTACCTTTTGTATGTCTGATTTCTTTCTGGCTCCTGTACATTTTCACATCATTCAATAGAATATCAGGCGGTGATTCAAAGTAGAATGTTGTCTCTGTATATCTGCTATGTGATTACATGAATTCCGCGCATTGATCACTTTACGATTCAACTACGTTTACGAACAGCAAGATCCCATCCGAGGGACCAACAAGTGGTATCAGAGCATTAGGAAGCTGAATCGAGATCTACAGAAATGAATTCACCAGAATTCAAGCCGTTCTTGTTGATTTAGAGACGAATTCACCGGAATTCAAGTTGTGTTTGCTGTGTCAGAAACAAATTTTACCGGAAATTTGTTATTTCTATCATTTAGACTCAAATTTCGCCGGAAATTTGACCGATTCTTCTATATTCTTCTCAGATCTAGCTTTACTTTTCACTTTTACATCATAAAACCAGAAAAACTTAAAATTCAGTGAGATTTTACGGTTAAAAATTGACAAATTTGCTATCAATCGAGTCGCAATCATTAGAATTACACTCCTACAAAGTTTCACAATCAGATTCAATCTAAAACTTGTTCAAATTGATCAAAATCTATGGAAAACTGTTCATGTTTGTTGATGTCAGCCAGTCGAACGACCTAGCCGATTCATGTACTTGCTGACGTCATCATTCCAGTTGCATAACCGTTCAGATATTTTCGACTGTTGCTGACATCATCAGTGTTAGCCGATCAAATGAGCAATTCGATCAGACAGCATTGTTGACATTTGATATTGTTGCTGACATCATATTGCTAGCCGATCGAATACACCACTCGATCGGACAGTAATTATGTACTGATTACATAGTTGTATTTGTCAGCCGATCGAACGAGTCACTCGATCGAACGAGCCAGCCGATTGTGGGTGTGTTGATCGATCGAACGAGCCATTCGATCCAAGTGTCCTTGTGTTTACATCTTTGAAATTCAAAATTTTTCTAAGTGTTTGATAAACATCTCAGGTACTTAACTATGGAAGAATTCATGAACCCATTCAGTGAAATGTATGCGTTTGCTGGTAATGGTGGAGATGATTCAACAAACCGAACAAATGAGAATACTCCAAGTACGAGAAAGACGTTGACAGAAGCACTTAGTGTGGAAAGCGCTTATGGAACCTACAATAAGCCACCAAAGCTGTTAGCAATTGAAGATTATAACCGGTGGGCAAAACGATTCGAGGAATGGTTGAAAGCCTTCGCGTACCCCAGTTGGAAAAGTTTAAAAAATGGTTTTAACAATGGAAGAGAAGACTTTGAGAACATGTCAGAAAGTGAAGAGATTGAATACTTTGTGGCCGAACAAAAATGTTTAGCTTTGATTAACCAATCAGTGAGAGAAGATATAATCTCACTAATTGATTATTCAAACGCAAAGGATCTTTGGGATAAATTACAAAAGAAATGTATCGGTACTGTAGAAATCATTAAAAACAAAAAGAAACTACTAAAAAAGGAATTTGATCTGTTTGGTTGTCTTAAAAATGAGTCTGTTCCAAAAATGATTGAACGTTTCGGGCATCTAAAGCTAGAGTTGGCCAGGCATTGGATTGTGTTTACTCAAGAAGAGCTTGTGGACAAGTTATTTGATTCTTTGCCAGACGAAATGGATTGGCAATACTTCGCAATGATGATCAAAAATACAATCCAGCCAAGTGTTCTAACAGTTGATTTACTGATAGAGAAACTTGAGAGTCATGAGCTCGAAATAAAGAAAACACATAAAGTCAATCACTCGTTATATCAACAAAATGTGGAACTTTATTATCCAAAGAACCTGATGCAAAAGACTGGATCTCCGAAAACAGCCTTCACTGCAGAAAGTTCACAACCAATGACTCAAGAAACCTCACACAGTGGTTTTCATGGAGGAATGTCTTCCAACACTACAAGTCAAGGATCATCTTCAAGCACATCAAACCAACAGCAAACTGCACCAAAGAATGTCTTTCAATGTAACATTGCAGTTGACTTGAAAAATGGTCAGAATTTTAGTGAGGAGTCGGCGAAACAACAGATGATTTTCTTAGCATCTGTTTTGGAGTCATATGAGGGGTTAGTTGCTGGGAAGATAGGTAACACCAACCTGACGAAGGAAGACTACGATCAAATAGATCCTGAAGAAATGGAGCTAACTGATATTCGTTGGGCTATGGCTAGTGCTGTTCGTCGAGCACAACGCTTCATGGAAATAACTGGGAGGAAAACAATTGGTGGTCCATCTACCAAATTGGGTTTCGATAAGTCTAAAGTGACATGCTTCAAATGCAAACAAAAAGGTCACCTTAAACGAGAGTGCAGAAACGAGTATGCTGATGAATCTGCTAATCCATTCCGAGAAGATTACTATAAGAAAGCCATTTATCATCAAAACAAGTCGGAACCTCCAAGGCTGAAGCAGATTGAAGAAAAAGATAAAGAAAAGTCAAGAGCCCTAGCAGTCATTCATGATGATGAGGGATACGACTGCAGTGAGATATTTCCTGAAGAAGATGCAGTTGGTTACGCTTTCGCAGCAGGAAAGATTGTTCCGTTCAAAGACACAAGAACAGAAGAAGAAAAGTTTGTGAACAGAAGAATGAAAGCCCAAACAAAAGTAAGCAGAATCTATACCATTTACAAGGAAGCAAAAAGGGCTAAAAGGTGGGATCCAGACAGAGAAAGTTATCTTGATCCTCAAGGTAATATCGCAATCGATCCAAGTTCACTCAGTGTTGATGCAATCATTCAGCAATATGCTGAAGAAGAAGAAGCTAGACAGAGAGAATGGTGGGGTGAAGGTGAAAAGAAAGAGAAAGAAGAAAAGGTGAAGTCAGCAGAGAAGAAGATCGATGATGGGGTGATAGATACATCACAAGAGCTCACAGCCGAAAATCTGATGAAGATGGCAGACAAAGTTCTAGCTGCAAAAGAACTGGAGGTAGATTCTAGTTTTGGAACTGAGTCAAACGCCAAGGTTAGTTAGATAAACATGAATGTAGTGTCAGGTAAGAAAGACAAAAGCGAAAGTGACTGCAAGAATTGCATGAAAAATTGCAAAGATTGTAGTACTATCGCTTATCTCAACAACAAAAAGGTTGAAGATCTGACAAAAAGAGTCAGAGAGGTTGAAAACCAAATCTTAAACCGGGATAAATTGCTAAAAGCTTCAAACGATCGTGCAAAAGAGTTAACTGAAAAAATTGAAAGTGATAAAAGTGACACAGAAAGAACTAAGAAAGAAAATGAAAAACTCATTCTTGAAAATCATCACATCACTGAAAATTTTGAGAAGCTTAAGCGAATGGTTAAAGATTCGGATGATCAAAATGGGAAAACAACAAAAGAAAATGTTCAACTGTCGGTTGTGTTAAGGGTGAAAGAGGAGTTAATAAACAAACAATTGGATGAAATTGCAAATCTGAAGCTTCAATTCCAAGAAGCAAAAATTGAAAATGAACACATCCAATTAAAATTAACCAGTTACAACTCCGCAAGCTTTGTTCTGCAGCACATTGTTCCCAAACCCATCGGGAAAAACAAAGCTGGCGAAGATGTATTTTCGGACGGAACTGGAGTGGGATATCATCAAGTCCCACCACCTGTTTTAAACAATTTCTCAAAGAAAAAGTCCGGACTGGTTAATGATGATGAAAATTCAGATGAAATAAAACTTCCAGAGTCAATTGATGTTACATTCTCATCATCATCATCTGATGATAGTGTTCAGACTGATATTGTCAAAAGCATGGCAGAAAGTGTCTTAGAGTCTGATTTAAATGAAGATAATGGTTGTTTCTTGGATAAATACATTCCAAAACAAAAATCCAATAACAACTTAAATGAAGAACCAAATCTTGTCATGTACAAGATGTTGGGTTCAGATAAGATGTTTTCGGATACCGAGTTTCCGATTGAGAATGTAAATGTCAACAAATTGAAAAATGTTTACAAATTGATCGAAGTTGAGTTGACAGAAGTGAAAAGTTTGAACCAACCAAAAAGACAAATGAATTTCGAAAAGGATAAAGCTTACTACAAGAAACCCGTTATTCCTCCACGTTTTTCTAATAACAATCGAAACAATTGGTCGGGTGGATATCAGGGGGGTAAGTCTTATCAGAAGAAAAATGTTCAAAACAAGAAGTTTATTGAAAAGAAAGTGTTTATGAACAGTTCGAGTTCATTTTCAAATGAAGAACCTGAATTTTTTTCAAAATCAAACAAAGAATTATTTGAGGAAAAAGCCTCGCAACCTCAGTCTGAAGGCACTAGTCGGGTTGTTGACACCCGAACATGTTTCAGATGCAATCAAGTTGGGCATACTACACGAAAGTGTACCAACTTGAAGTCTAAGACTGATGTTGTTGAAAATCAAAAGAAGAAAAATGATGAGAAAGAAAAGGCTCCATTGATTGTTAAGAAAAAGAGTTTGAAAAATGACAACACCAAAGTCAAAACTGAACCCGTAAAGAAGGTGGTAATTAAAAATGATAAATTTTACAAACGGGTCGCAACAACTCAACAAACATGGAAGCTGAAAGTTGCTGAAATGAGAACAAGTGGGTCAAAATCTAAGGTTTCTGAAGTAGAAAAACAATCATCTTCTACCACATCGGTAAAGATGAGTGTTCCGGAAAAGAAAAGGGTTCCATTATCTCAACATGTTTGGAAACCAAAAAGTGAGAAGAAAATTTCAACTTCCAAGGTGAAAAAGTCTGAAGAATCAATTACGGTTGATTATGATGAAAATTTTCCACCTCTCAAGGCTGAAAATTTCAAAATTCAAATTGCAAGAGTCAAAGTTACACCTAAGGCTGATGAGTCCTGGGTGGACTCGATGTTTGACTGAACAATTTGAATTGCCGGAGCTTCCTTGATCGTGAAGCATGTATCGGGTTCTTTTATTGAAATGTTTTAATCATGTTTGTTTATATGCAGGATCTTCCACAACTTGTTTCAAGATGGATCATGGACAGTGGAGCTTCCAGACATATGACAGGGAAGACTGCATTGTTGTACGATGTGAGGAATATAAATGGAGGATATGTTGGATTCGCGGGCAATCAAGGTGGTCCTATAATTGGTAAAGGAACGTTATCAAATGGGATTGTAACGTTTGAAAGAGTCAATTACATTGCTGAGCTGGAGAACAACCTACTAAGTATTTCTCAGATCTGTGACAGAAAGTACACCACTCATTTCACTGACAAAGAATGTTTGATTCTAAAACCGGGATTTGTTGTTCCTGAGGAGTGGATCATCATGAGGGCACCAAGAGTCAACGACCTATATGTATTGGATATGAGCATAGCAATGACAACAACGGGTCAGGCTCACTGTTTTGTGTCAAGAGCAACTGAGAAGGAGTCAAGATTATGGCACCGAAGGATGGGGCATATACATCTTTGAAAAATGAATCACTTGGTGCATAATGATCTGGTTACAGGAGTTCACATCAAAGGTTTTCATCTAGAAGGGGAGTGTATAAGTTGCATTAAAGGCAAAAAGAAGAAAAAGTCACACCCCAAAAAGTAAGTCAATTCAGTTTCACGACTGTTGGAAAGACTTCACATGGATTTATTTGGTCCTGTGAATGTCAAAAGCATTATAGGAGATTACTATTGCTTGGTCGACACTGATGATTATTCTAGATTTTCTTGGGTATCTTTCTTGAAGACAAAGGATGAAACGTTTGACAGTTTGATGGCGTTATTCAAAAAGATTGAGAATCTGTACCAGAGACGTATCCGAAGAATTAGAAGTGATAATGGTACTGAATTCAAAAACCACAAGATGGAAAAATTTTTGTGAAGAAAGAGGTATATTGCATGAGTTTAGTGCTCCATACACTCCGCAGCAAAAAGGAGTAGCAGAACGCAAAAACCGGACACTAATTGAGACAGCCAGAACTATGCTTACATATTCAAAACTTCCAATAATTTTTTGGGCTGAAGCTGTTTCTGCAGCATGCTATACTCTCAACAGAGTTCTCACTGTCAAGAAATTCAACAAAACATGCTTTGAATTGATCAATAACCACAAGCCTAACTTGAAGTATCTTGAACCGTTCGGGTCACCCTGTACGGTGATAGAACCTTTTGGAAAATTTGGTCCGAAGTGCATCGAGGGTATAGTTATTGGATATGCAAGTCCTCTGCGCCGTGTCTTCGTGCCAAGTGAAAAGCGGATTATTGAAGCTGCAAATGTTGAATGTCAAGGTAATACGATGCCGCCTTATAACCCAGGAGATTCATGGCGTTACCATTATGACACGTTGTGGGATTCCTTTGATGTAATGGAAGAACCTGAAGATGAAGAATACTTCTTTGATGAGCTGGATATTCTTAGAGACTATGAATCATCAGAAAAAAGATTTCCAGCACAGTATTCTAGGCAATCTCAGAAAACTTCAAATGATGATGAAGCCGGTCCTAGTAATGCTGGTGAACAAAATGATACTCCTCAAACTCAAGAAAATCAGACAACAACAAATGATGACACAACATCTGACATTGGTCCAACTTTTGATCATGGGGATTCTGAATCTGAGGGGGAGCAAATCAAGATCTTAGGTCAAGCAGATCCTATCAGTGAAGAAGGTGCAAATCAAAATGTCACTAATCTGGAAGGCAATGTGGATGTTCCGAGTGAAGTAATGCCCAGAACTCTTTCATATCATCCGGAGGAGCTGATCATCGGAGAGCTTCAATCAGGAGTTCGCACCAGACATCAAATTGACTAAGGGCTTACTAGATTTTATTCAACAGTAGCACCTCTACAAACTGAATTTTCACTATGTTGTTTTATCTCGCAGATTGAACCTCGAACGTATAAAGAGGCGCTTACTGAAGATTCTTGGGTCAACGCGATGCAAGAAGAGCTGAACCAGTTTGAGAAATTAGGTGTTTGGAAACTGGTAGATTTACCAGAGGGTCACAGAAAAATCAACACCAAATGGGTGTTCAAGTGTAAGAGGGACGACAGAGGTGTAGTGGTCAGAAACAAAGCTCGACTTGTTGTTCAGGGCTTCAGTCAATAGGAGGGAATTGACTTTACCGAAGTGTACGCTCCTGTGGCACGACTAGAAGCAATCAAAATTTTCCTAGCATTTGCATCATGGAAAAACTTTAAAGTCTACCAGCTTGATGTGAAGTCGGCCTTTCTCTATGGCAAAGTGAAGGAGGAAGTGTATGTGGGACAGCCACCGGGCTTCGTCGATCCACACCACAAGAATAAAGTGTATCTCTTGGATAAAGTGTTATATGGCTTACACCAGGCCCCGAGAGCCTGGTATGAGACATTATCTCAGCATTTGCTAGCCAATCACTTCATCCGAGGAACAATAGACGCCACCCTCTTCACAAAGATAGTCGACGGTCACCTGCTGATAGTACAAATTTATGTGGATGACATAATTTTTGGGTCAACAAACGAGGACTTGTGCAAAGACTTTGAATAAGTGATGAAGCAAAAGTTCGAAATGTCATCAATGGGGGAAATGAAATTCTTTTTGGGACTCCAAGTTGATCAACTTCCTGAAGGAATTTTTATACACTAGACGAAGTACGTTCATGATATTCTAGAAAAATTTGTAACGTCAGGTTCTACTCCTGCGGCAACCCCATTAGCAACAAATCATGGGATTCACCCATATCTCACCAAAGACAGGGCAGATGAAACACTTTATCGTTCCATGATTGGTTCTTTGATGTATCTAACTGCTTCAAGACCCGACATTATGTATCCGACGTGCCTCGCAGCAAGATTTCAATCTAACCCGAGAGCTTCGCACTTGATCATTGTGAAAAGGATATTACGCTACCTGAAGGGAACTCCATCGTTGGGGTTGTGGTATCCTAGAATAGGTGATTTTACGCTCGAAGGGTATTCCGACTCGGATTTCGGATGCTGCAAAGTCAATGCCAAATCAACAACTGCAGGATGCCAGTTCTTTGGACCTCGCTTGGTCACCTGGCAGTGTAAGAAACAAACGTCTGTGGCACTATCCACATGTGAAGCAGAGTACATTTCTGCCAGCAGTTGCTGTTCTCAGATCCTGTGGATACAGCAACAGATGCGCGATTATGGTTTGCAGTTTCTTAACCCTCCTCTTTTTGTTGATAATGAGGCCGAAATAAATATAACAAAAAATCCGGTACATCACGCTAAAACCAAACATATAGAAATTCGTCATCACTTTATTCGCGATTGTTTCGAGAAAAAGTTGATACGAATTGAGAAAATCCACACTGACGAGCAAAAAGCTGATTTACATACGAAAGCATTTGATAGATCACGTTTTAAATATCTTTTAAAACTGAATGGTATGATGCTTTTGTCGGTAAAGGATGGGATTGTTGGCGTTGATGAGGATACCACTGTAGATGATGTTGATAATCTACCTGTTTTGGTGTGACAACCCTCAAAATCCCATGTATTCCGTACAAATTATTAATGATAATTAAAGTGTCTGACGACTGTGTGGAATTACTTAACTGCTATCTGATATCTGTGTTATGCTTACACGTATTTGTTAATATGCTAAGGAATATGCTAAGGAATATGCTAAGGAATATGCTAAGGAATATGCTAAGGAATATGCTAAGGAATATCCTAAGGAATATGCTAGGAATATGCTAGGAATATGCTAGGAATATGCTAGGAATATGCTTGGAATATGCTAGGAATATGCTATATGGAAGATCTTATAAATACCACCATTCCACCAAAACTCTCTTTCTCTCCTCTCCTCCCTAGCTCACGGCCGAACACCCCCTTGTCACTACATCCATTTTCGGCTCTTGATCTCCTCATTCCAAGCATACACAAGTCTTTCGGGTCACGCATAAGGAGTCTTGGAGCTAACGGAAGGCGAAGGACCTCGTTATCTTGCTTTTATCCACCAATTTTACGCCTTTGATCTTCCCTAGCCTTGTGCTAGTTGTAAGTGCTTCTAATCAACTTCTTGTTCATGTTTGATGTGGTTAATAAGAAGATTAGTCGGTTAAAAATTATGAACATACAAGATCCAAATCTAAAAGTCTACTAAAATTATGAACAAGGTGGTTAATGAATGAATATTAGTGTAAAGCACGTAGATCTTGTGTGATTATGATTATTGGTTGATGATCTGAAGTATTGCTGGATAATATTAATGTTTGATGTTGTTGTGAATACTAAACTTGTTAACGGTATCGATCGAACACGATTTAGAAGGTTAAACACTAAAAATCAGAATCTGTCCAAGTTTTACAGCCAACTTCAGTTGGCTGTAAACAGGTCATAAACCTAACGAAAACCTGATATTTTAAGTCTAAAATGTGATATTATGAAATACGGTTCTAATGGCACCGGAATCGTAATTTTTGGACTTCGTTTACTATTTTTAAAATGTTAAATTGTAACAGCAACTTAAGCTGAATTTTGACAGCAATAAATGGGTGTCGTACTTTCAGTCATAACCTGAGTTTTGTGATGAATCGGACCATGAAATTTGTACAGTAGATGACAACCGATGCATGCGTAATTACCCCACTGGAATTTCGTAAATCGGACACTCGATGAATTTTTAATGAATTGTTCCGTGGACTGTGGTCAGAAATTCATAAATCTAAGTTCAGTCCGGAATATGAATTGTTATAAAATATTGGTAGCGAACCGGACCCCGATATTTTTACACAATAAAATATGGAACGTTTAAGATATCTTGTAAAAATTTGGGAATTTTTGGAATAATTTAACTATTTTATTAAAACGTCCGAAAACAGCCGGTTTTGAATATTAATGCTGAATTGATAAAAGTTGTGACTTGCGTGTCTAAATGTCGAGTATGCTATCCGTGAATGATCTAACATGGTATATATGTTATGTGCATTATCGTATGTTTGATTTTGAGTGGGGAATGGATGGGAAACTTAGAGGGGCATAAACCGTTAAAATGATGCATGTTGTGTGATAGATACATGTAGGAACTTTGTGTTCTATTTGAAAGCCACTAAATGACTAACTGGTAAATTATATTAGGACGTGATTGACCGACCTTGACTGTTAGCTATATTGAGAATCTAACCGAGCAAACCGAGGTGAGTTCACACTTTCTTCAAGGCATGGGATTCCCGGTGATTTGGGAATGGGTTAAAGAATTTAAAACTGAATCTACATATCCTCCTTGGGTAGGATATGTACGGCCATCCTCCTTGGGTAGGATGCCAATATTACTCCTGCGTATTCTCCTTGGGTAGAACTACGTACGTTCGTCCTCCTTGGGTAGGACAACAACCTTAAAACTTACTAGACAAAACTCTATCATAAGTCCCTCATTTTTTTTATCGACTTAATCGCCGAGGCCAAAGGCGAGCGGGTCATTAGTTAATAGCGCTATTAGGTTTAACAAACCTCACACCGTGCCAGTCGGACGGGCGTGTACTAATGGACTATGGCAAACCGTCAGTGATGATAGACACTGATGTAGGGCACAACTTATTTGCGTAGTAGTCGATATGGTACAGTCTAGTAGTTCATATGGGGAAGCCCCCACTAATCATGAACAGGGTATGGGTAATGAAGAATGAACTGGTTAAACTTTCTTTCAACTACGGGGTAACCCCCACGGCAATTACGCCAACGAAAGACAAACCACGTTTTCGGAAAACAACTTAAAACTAAACAACCAAACGTGAACTCACTCAACTTTGTTGTTGACTCGTTGTTACATGCCTTACAGGTCGTTAAATGCTTGGAGCTTGCATATGGAGGTGGCCGTTGTGGGATGCGAACTGATATGTCCCGTATTTAATGAATAAACTTTATGAACTTATTAAACCTACGTTTTAAACTTATGAACCATGGACTATGGACTATGTTTTGAACTTATGTTCTATGCTTCCGCTGTTTAAACTAAAATCGGTTTACTTCCTTTTGGTCACCAACCGTATTGTATTTGGTTTAATTACTTAATTATGTTGTTCGATATGATTGGTGGCTCGATCCTGGTCACGTCACGCCTCCAAGCGGTGGTACTCCGCATGGTGGATTTTGGGGGTGTGACAGATTGGTATCAGAGCCATTGGTTATAGTGAACTTGGTTTTAAAAAGGGAAAAGATTTTTGATAAAACCAGACTATAACCTGTATAGTGCTCAATGATCCACAATGACGCTTCGCTCCACGTGCAAGACTCGACACAATGTGTGGTATGATTTATGTTATATTGTCGGTTAGATAGCTCACACTGTGCGTTAGTTAACGTGATAACTGCTACTTGAACCTTGTGTGCTTACTCTCTACTGTCGTCCCACACTTACGCACTTTCACGACACTTTTCTCACTTACGTTGCTTCGTCATGAAGATCATGAGCGGACGCGGAGGACGTATCAACCTCACTCAAGCCCAGTTGACGGCTCTGATCAACGAACGAGTTGCTGAGGCACTCGGAGCTGTTCCTGCAGGAGGTATAACCTGCTACTCCGACCTATCTTAGGAAGTTTAGATCTTACCTTCGCAAATCAACCCTCGTGCCTAACCTTGTCATTTATTCTCGCACCATAGGTCAACATGCTCAGCCTCCAGTGTGTACGTTCAAAACCTTCATGGATTGCCGACCAAGCACTTTCAGCGGCACAGAAGGTGCTGTAGGCCTTCTTCACTGGTTCGAGAAGCTCGAGTCTATTTTCGAGATGTGTGATTGCCTAGAAGATCGTAAGGTGAAGTATGCTACTGGAACACTCGAAGGAGCTGTGTTAACCTGCTGGAAAGCACAGGTCCAATTGCTTGGGTTGGCGGTTGCTAATGCCACCCCATGGAACGGCTTCAAAGAACTGATTAGAGAAGAGTATTGCAGTCGTGACGACATCCACAAGCTAGAGGTGGAATTTTTCAACCTGAAGATGATGGGGTCTGAGATTGAGGCATACACGAAGAGGTCAAATGAACTGGCCATCATGTGTCCTACTATGGTGGACCCTCCTTACAAACGCATTGAGCTGTACCTTAAGGGCTTGGTGCCGGAAATTCAAAGCCACGTAACCTTAGCAAACCTTGGCACTATACAGCAAATCGTCAAGTTGGCTCATCGTCTCACTGATCAGGCGGTTGAGCAGAACAAGCTGCCCAAACGTATTAGCGCTACTACTTCTGATGCTCCCAACGACAATAAGCGCAAGTGGGATGGAAATCTGGGCAAGGGTTCTACTTCAGCTCAATCTCAGCAGCGAAAGACAGATGAGTACAAGAGCCCCAGTCAACAGTCATCTGGAAATCAAGGTCAGGGTGGGTACAAGGGAAATCACCCTAAGTGCAATCGATGTAATCTGCACCACAGCGGCCAGTGCAACAAGGGTCGTTGTCAGAGGTGTCACAAGCTGGGTCATGAAGCTAAGGATTGCAGGAGCCCACGTCCTGTGAATCAGAATCGCCAACAACAGCAACAAGCTCCGCAGAACCACCAACAGCAGCATCAGCAGGGCAATAAAGGATGCTTTCAGTGTGGCGTTGAGGGCCACTTTAAGAGGAACTGCCCCCAGCTGAACCAAAACCAGAACAATACACAAAGAAACGGGAACCACAATGGAAACAACAACGGAGGCAACAATGGAGGTAACAATAATGGAAATGGCGCCCAAGGTCGTGTGTTCGTGATTGGTCAGGGAGAAGCAAGGAACGATCCCAACGTTGTGATGGGTAAGTTTCTTCTGGACGACTTCTTTGTTACTGTTTTGTTCGATTCGGGTGCCGATACTAGTTATATGTCCGTAAAAGTTAGCCAAATGCTTAAGCGCACTCCAACACTTCTGAACACCAAACACACGGTAGAACTAGCTAACGGTAAAAGTCTAGAAGCCACACACATAGTTAAAGGTTGTAACCTCGTCTTAGCTGGTCAGACTTTCCCTATCGATCTTATTCCTATTACACTGGGTAGTTTCGACGTCGTTATTGGGATGGATTGGCTATCTCATCATCGAGCGGAGATTGTTTGTAAGGAGAAAATCGTCCGCATTCCTCGTTCTGGTGAAAAACCTCTCGTGATTCGTGGCGACAAGAGTGGTGCTGTCGAAGGCATCATCTCTTTCCTTAAGGCCCAGAAGTGTTTGCGAAAGGGCCACACTGCCATTTTAGCACTCGTTACTGACACATCAACGGAAGAGAAGAGAATTGAAGACATTCCTATTGTACGCGACTTTCCCGAGGTATTTCCTGAGGAATTACCTGGCCTTCCGCCTCATCGACAAGTCGAGTTTCAAATCGAGTTAGCTCCTGGAGCAACACTAATAGCTCGTGCGCCTTATCGACTTGCCCCATCAGAACTCGAAGAACTGTCTATGCAACTACAAGAACTTCTAGAAAAGGGTTTTATACGTCCTAGCTCTTCGCCATGGGGAGCTCCAGTCTTGTTCGTAAAGAAGAAAGACGGTACCTTCAGGATGTGTGTTGACTACCGCGAACTCAACAAGGTGACCGTGAAGAATCGTTATCCTCTTCCACGCATCGATGACTTATTCGATCAATTGCAAGGGTCGAGTTTCTATTCTAAGATTGACCTAAGGTCAGGCTACCATCAGCTGAGAGTCCGAGAGGAGGACGTCTCCAAAACAGCATTCAGAACTCGTTACGGCCATTATGAGTTTCTGGTTATGCCTTTCGGATTGACGAATGCACCAGCGGTCTTCATGGATCTCATGAACCGAGTATGCAAGCCTTACCTAGATAAGTTCGTTATTGTGTTCATCGACGACATCCTGATCTATTCTAAGAGTCAGGAGGAACACGAGCAACACCTGAGACTTATTCTGGAACTACTTCGTAAAGAGCAGCTGTATGCCAAGTTTTCGAAATGTGACTTCTGGCTTCGCGAAGTCCATTTTCTGGGCCATGTGGTAAACAAGGATGGGATTCATGTTGATCCATCCAAGGTTGACTCGATCAAGAACTGGCCTGCACCCCGCACACCAACAGGGATCCGCCAATTCTTAGGTCTGGCAGGATATTACAGAAGGTTTATCAAAGACTTCTCCAAGATTGCGCAACCTCTCACTTCACTGACTCATAAGGGTGTCACCTATCGTTGGGGTGATGCACAGGAGTCCGCATTTCAGCACTTGAAGGATAGACTTTGTAGCGCGCCTATCCTCTCATTGCCTGAAGGCACAGACGATTTTGTGGTTTACTGCGATGCTTCCATCCAAGGCCTTGGTTGTGTGTTGATGCAACGTGACAAGGTCATTGCCTACGCATCACGCCAACTTAAAGTTCACGAAAGGAACTACACTACTCACGATCTGGAACTGGGAGCAGTTGTTTTCGCGCTTAAGATATGGAGACATTACTTGTACGGTACCAAGTGCACCATTTACACCGATCACAGGAGTCTCGAGCATATCTTCAAGCAAAAGGAGTTAAACATGTGTCAACGTCGATGGGTCGAACTCCTGAATGACTACGAATGCGCGATCAAGTATCATCCGGGCAAGGCCAATGTTGTGGCTGACGCCCTCAGTCGGAAGGATACTATACCTAGGCGTGTACGTGCGTTACAGCTTACCATCCAATCTAACCTTCCCGCTCAGATTCGCGATGCTCAAGTTGAAGCATTGAAGGCAGAGAACATCAGGGCTGAGTCCTTACGAGGATCGAGGCAACGACTAGAACAAAAAGAAAACGGCGCCTACTATGTTAATGGACGCATATGGGTTCCGCTGTATGGAGACTTGCGCGAGCTTGTGATGGATGAAGCGCATAAGTCTCGTTACTCAGTACATCCTGGTTCGGACAAGATGTACCATGATCTCAAGATACTGGTGGCCTGGTATGAAAGCCAGCATAGCAACCTACGTCGGTAAATGCTTGACTTGTGCCAGGGTCAAGGTCGAATACCAGAAACCAGTAGGCCCACTCCAACAACCAGAGATACCTAAATGGAAATGGGAGCAAATTTCCATGGATTTCGTTACTGGCCTGCCCAGATCTCAACGCGGAAACGATACCATCTGGGTGATCCTAGATCGACTGACCAAGTCTGCACATTTTCTGCCTATCAAAGAAACGGATAAGTTTTCTACTCTAGCAGACATCTACCTAAAAGAAGTGGTATCAAGGCACGGAGTGCCAACCTCCATCATTTCTGATCGTGACGCGCGTTTCACCTCTGAACTGTGGCAAGCCATGCACAAGTCTTTTGGCTCACGTTTAGATATGAGCACCGCCTATCACCCACAGACGGATGGGCAATCTGAACGCACCATCCAAACCCTTGAAGACATGCTTAGGGCATGTGTAATCGATTTTGGTAACGGCTGGGAAAAGCATCTCCCGTTAGTGGAGTTTTCATATAATAACAGCTACCACACCAGCATCCAGGCCGCTCCGTTCGAGGCATTGTATGGACGCATGTGCCGATCACCTCTTTGTTGGGCAGAAGTTGGTGACAGTCAAATCACTGGTCCAGAACTCGTAGTAGATACAACCGAGAAGATTGCTCAGATACGACAACGCATGGCGGCAGCCCGTGACCGTCAGAAGAGCTACGCCGATAAGCGAAGAAAGCCACTCGAGTTCCAGGTTGGGGATCGAGTGCTGCTCAAAGTCTCACCTTGGAAAGGTGCAGTCCGATTTGGCAAACGGGGCAAGCTCAACCCGCGTTATGTCGGACCGTTCGAGATCATTGAGAGAATTGGCAAAGTCGCTTACAGACTGAACCTACCTGAAGAACTCAGCGGAGTTCACAATGTTTTCCATGTGTCAAATCTGAAGAAGTGTCTGTCAGATGAGACCCTCATAGTTCCTCTCAAGGAGCTCACTATCGACGACCAGCTGCGATTCGTCGAGGAACTAGTAGAAATTACGGATCAAGACGTTAAGATTCTACAGCACACTAGAATACCTCTCGTCCGAGTTCGTTGGAATTCCCGTCGTGGCCCAGAGTATACCTGGGAACGAGAAGACCAAATGAAACTCAAGTATCCCCAGTTGTTTAAGAAAAATGCAACCACTACTGAGGCTAAAGCTACCGCAGAATTTCGGGACGAAATTCCAAATCAACGGGGGGATGATGTGACACCCCAGGAAAATCAGGAAAACAACGCAACTTAACTAGCTTCCTCAGTAACCACGCACTAAATTTCGGGACGAAATTCTCTTAACAGGGGGAGAATGTGACAACCCTCAAAATCCCATGTATTCCGTACAAATTATTAATGATAATTAAAGTGTCTGACGACTGTGTGGAATTACTTAACTGCTTTCTGATATCTGTGTTATGCTTACACGTATTTGTTAATATGCTAAGGAATATGCTAAGGAATATGCTAAGGAATATGCTAAGGAATATCCTAAGGAATATGCTAGGAATATGCTAGGAATATGCTAGGAATATGCTTGGAATATGCTAGGAATATGCTATATGGAAGATCTTATAAATACCACCATTCCACCAAAACTCTATTTCTTTCCTCTCCTCCCTAGCTCACGGCCGAACACCCCCTTGCCACTACATCCATTTTCGGCTCTTGATCTCCTCATTCCAAGCATACACAAGTCTTTCGGGTCACGCATAAGGAGTGAGCTAACGGAAGGCGAAGGACCTCGTTATCTTGCTTTTATCCACCACTTTTACGCCTTTGATCTTCCCTAGCCTTGTGCTAGTTGTAAGTGCTTCTAATCAACTTCTTGTTCATGTTTGATGTGGTTAATAAGAAGATTAGTCGGTTAAAAATTATGAACATACAAGATCCAAATCTAAAAGTCTACTAAAATGATGAACAAGGTGGTTAATGAATGAATATTAGTGTAAAGCATGTAGATCTTGTGTGATTATGATTATTGGTTGATGATCTGAAGTATTGCTGGATAATATTAATGTTTGATGTTGTTGTGAATACTAAACTTGTTAACGGTATCGATCGAACATGATTTAGAAGGTTAAACACTAAAAATCAGAATCTGTCCAAGTTTTGCAGCCAACTTCAGTTGGCTGTAAACAGGTCATAAACCTAACGAAAAACTGATATTCTAAGTCTAAAATGTGATATTATGAAATACGGTTCTAATGGCACCGGAATCGTAATTTTTGGACTTCGTTTACTATTTTTAAAATGTTAAATTGTAACAGCAACTTAAGCTGAATTTTGACAGCAATAAATGGGTGTCGTACTTTCAGTCATAACCTGAGTTTTGTGATGAATCGGACCATGAAATTTGTACAGTAGATGACAACCGATGCATGTGTAATTACCCCACTGGAATTTTGTAAATCGGACACTCGATGAATTTTTAATGAATTGTTCCGTGGACTGTGGTCAGAAATTCATAAATCTGAGTTCAGTCCGGAATATGAATTGTTATAAAATATTGGTAGTGAACCGGACCCCGATATTTTTACACAATAAAATATGGAACGTTTAAGACATCTTGTAAAAATTTGGGAATTTTTGGAATAATTTAACTATTTTATTAAAACGTCCGAAAACAGCCGGTTTTGAATATTAATGCTGAATTGATAAAAGTTGTGACTTGCGTGTCTAAATGTCGAGTATGCTATCCGTGAATGATCTAACATGGTATATATGTTATGTGCATTATCGTATGTTTGATTTTGAGTGGGGAATGGATGGGAAACTTAGAGGGGCATAAACCGTTAAAACGATGCATGTTGTGTGATAGATACATGTAGGAACATTGTGTTCTATTTGAAAGCCACTAAATGACTAACTGGTAAATTATATTAGGACGTGATTGACCGACCTTGACTGTTAGCTATATTGATAATCTAACCGAGCAAACCGAGGTGAGTTCACACTTTCTTCAAGGCATGGGATTCCCGGTGATTTGGGAATGGGTTAAAGAATTTAAAACTGAATCTACATATCCTCCTTGGGTAGGATATGTACGGCCATCCTCCTTGGGTAGGATGCCAATATTACTCCTGCGTATTCTCCTTGGGTAGAACTACGTACGTTCGTCCTCCTTGGGTAGGACAACAACCTTAAAACTTACTAGACAAAACTCTATCATAAGTCCCTCATTTTTTTTTATCGACTTAATCGCCGAGGCCAAAGGCGAGCGGGTCATTAGTTAATAGCGCTATTACGTTTAATAAACCTCACACCGTGCCAGTCGGACGGGCGTGTACTAATGGACTATGGCAAACCGTCAGTGATGATAGACACTGATGTAGGGCACAACTTATTTGCGTAGTAGTCGATATGGTACAGTCTAGTAGTTCACATGGGGAAGCCCCCACTAATCATGAACAGGGTATGGGTAATAAAGAATGAACTGGTTAAACTTTCTTTCAACTACGGGGTAACCCCCACGACAATTACGCCAACGAAAGACAAACCACGTTTTCGGAAAACAACTTAAAACTAAACAACCAAACGTGAACTCACTCAACTTTGTTGTTGACTCGTTGTTACATGCCTTACAGGTCGTTAAATGCTTGGAGCTTGCATATAGAGGTGGCCGTTGTGGGATGCGAACTGATATGTCCCGTATTTAATGAATAAACTTTATGAACTTATTAAACCTACGTTTTAAACTTATGAACCATGGACTATGGACTATGTTTTGAACTTATGTTCTATGCTTCCGCTGTTTAAACTAAAATCGGTTTACTTCCTTTTGGTCACCAACCGTATTGTATTTGGTTTTAATTACTTAATTATGTTGTTCGATATGATTGGTGGCTCGATCCTGGTCATGTCACGCCTCCAAGCGGTGGTACTCCGCATGGTGGAATTTGGGGGTGTGACATTTGGTCTTTAGGGGGAGATAGGTATATCTGTATATACTTTTTAGAAAATCCAAAAACATTAAAAAAATCAAAAAGCCAAAAACATGATAAAATTTCAAAATCCAAAAACAATAAAAAATGAAAAAGAGCTTGTGTAAAAAGGGAAAATGATAGTGCATCAACTAGACTGTTACGGTATGCTAAAGATTTGCAAAGTTTTAAAAGGTTTAAACAGTATCACTATTGATGTGTCGATAGGTTTTTACACAGTCAATAGATTTGTTTGGGATATAAATTTAAAATTCATAACAAGACTTACTTTGTGGGGAACACTATTTGGATATATAGGTAACCCCTGAAATCTCGTTTGATAGGTCCCTTATTCTGAAATAGTAGGTCTTTATACTCAGTGATATCTGGGGTATTATTCCGGGACTTCTGCTGAATGGAAGTTCTGACCTAGTCCCCGAATAATACATTCCGCAAAATGCTTGAAACATAGCATCACCCTCAGCAAGCTGATGAAACAATAAAATTGATAGTCGCTGCTGTTGAAATTAAAAGATCCTCTAAAGGGGACACACCGAAAAGTCGAAGCCGTCATCTCTCTGCGTATACGGAAGTATCGACCTGAGCTCTCACGGCCCTCGCATTTAACCCCTTACAGATATCATCTGTGGTATACTCACCTGTAAGACTGAATACTGGGAACTTGATACGTGAGTATATTCAAAGGGTGGGACACATGAATGAGTTAAGTTTTAAGACATCTAAATCATATACTGAATAAATTGAAATCTGTGAGAAAACTTAAAATGGATCAGTATATCAACAATCAAGGTGAATTGTTTAATCCTAAATATGAAATAAAGCTTAACGGTACTTGTAACATGTCTAAAAAGCTGATATGATTCCCTGACACGCTCATCAAAAATATGTTTGTAAATAGATTTCTTTCTTTACATTCTGTCTTTCAGTTTCAGTTATACTTTTATAGTTTAGAATCTGCATTAAAAACTCAAAAAGATTTTACATTTCTTCTTTATTTTTGACAAACCAAAGCGGAGGATTGATCTTCAGATTCACAGTCTGATGCAAGTTGCAGGAAGTTGTTCTGAACAGAAAAACAAGTTGGGAGCTAATCTTGATACAAACAAAAAAAAAAGTCAAAATGCAAGTTCATTAAGTTGAAACTTGTAAAATTTTAAGAAAAATGTTTAAAATATCAGTTTGTTTTTGCTTCGAGTCAACCAAGGTCATTAAGTTGAACTTGGTCGACAAATTAAGTACCTAGGGTTATTAACTTGGACCTAGATACTTAAGTGGATTTCTCGAACACTGATAATGTGGAAAAAGTCAAAAAGTCAAATTGGTTTGAAAGTCAAAGTGCCTTGGATCGAACAGGCCAGCCGATCGGCTGGACCAGCCGATCGAACTGCCTAGCCGGTTCATTGACAAACTATAAATAGGAGTTCATGCTTCATTTGTTCTTTTTCGCACTTCGATCAAACCAAAAACACTCTCAGCTGACTCACTAATTACACAGTTTTCATTTGATCTTCATCTTTCTTTGCATCAATATATTTGATTTGTTGGCTTACTCATCATCTCAAATGGCAAAGGTATGTTTTCTAACATCAAAATCTTGAAATTTTTCATGTTCTTCATGTTCATACCTGTCGGACTTCATTTCTCAGATCTAGGAAGATTTAGGATGTTTTGATGAAAGCTAGTTATAGGGTTTTGTTCTTAATGCAAAGATCTTAAGTTTACCGGATCAATTTCTGAAAAATCATGTTAAAACTTGATAGATCTATGATTAAGATGTTACGGCAGTCGGCATGTTCATCATGAATTTAGACCTTGTTTTGGACGAATTAGACAAGAATGAACATAGGGTTTTGATCGCGACAACATCGGGAACAAGATCTGTGCTCAATTTGTAATAATAGCATAAATTTTTGAATCAATTGTTTATGTTCTTCAAATTGTTCTTCATCGAAGATGCCAGCCGATCGGCTAGCCCAGCCGATCGGACAGCAATCATAATGTGCCTTAGTTATTGTTGAATAAGGTAGTTCATGTCTTGAAAAATGTGCCTTGAATGTGCTAAGTGCTTGGAATGAGGTTTTGCATTGTGCTAGCCGATCGGCTAGACCAGCCGATCGAATAGCAATGTGCTAGCCGATCGGCTAGACCAGTCGATCGAGTAGCAATGAAGATCATGTGTTTGTGTTGAGATTTTTGGTAGTTCAATATTTATGCCTTGAAATGTGTGCTAAATGTTTGCTATGAAATCTGTGTGTTTGAATTCTTTGAAGAATATTGTTTGTTCATAACATTGCCAGCCGATCGGCTAGACCAGCCGATCGAACAGCAATAACAACATTGTCAGCCGATCGGCTAGACCAGCCGATCGAACAGCAATGTGCCAGCTGATCGGCTGGACCAACCGATCGAACAGGAAGTGCTAATCTATTGAAAAGCATATGTTAGTCAATAGGGCAGCATTATTTGTTGAAAGGATAGTATTCTTCACATAATTAGATTTCTGTGCATAAGTTTGCTAGCCGATCGAAGGGCATTTGCTAGCCGATCGGACACCATATGAACTTCTTTGTCAAATTTTGTCAGCCGATCGGCTGGACCAGCCGATCGACCAGGCACTTCCACTATATTCATTCTCAGCCGATCGAACAGTAATGCTCTTCGATCGACCAGACCAGTCGATCCTGTAGTGTTGTCACATAGAAATTTCAAAGTGTTAGAAAAATTTTCCGAATTTTCATGTTCTTGTTTGAATAATTTTCACTGAATATTTTTACAGGGACGAGGAAAAGAGAAAGACAAGAGTCATAACATACCTTGTGAAATTGATTCTGAATCAACCACTGGTACTGTGGTAGAAAAGATGGCAATGTTTTTGAGAGAGCAGAATAGCTAAAGCTATGTCTGATAAAACTGTGATTTATGAATCACATGTTAGAACATTCTAGAACACTGCTAGATATGAAGATTCAGACAAGATGATACATGCAGTATTGAGAAAGAAAAATCAAGCAGGAAAGGATGTAGATATGGAATTTAAGTTCGATGTAGGAGATGTGAGGAGAGTTCTAGATTTACAAGATTCTGACAATGATCCAACAATCATGTCTGAACGTCCTGTAAAAGGTTTATGGTGTAGAATGGGATTCACAGGGTTCATTAAAGGAAAGATGTACAAAAGATGCTTCTCCAAAGCATATAGGTACTTAATGCACTGCATGATACACTCAATGGGACATAGAAAAGGGAGCATATGATGAGGTTGCTGATTACATCATGAATATGATAACAAGCTTGGTGCTAAACAGAAGGTACAACATTTCACAAGTGATCTTTGAATACATGAAGGAGAATTGCGAAGCTGGAGCAGATAAGTACATCATGTATCCTAGATTCATCATGATGTTACTAAATGACAAAATCAAAGATCTTTCGAAAGATTGTGAGGATGTGATGGAGATGAGTGTTGTAAATAAGACAACAATAGGAAGAATTACAAAAGATAAGGATGAGAAAACCAAGCAGATGATTTGCAGAATAAAAGATAAAGCATATGTTGCTCCTGAAAACCATAAATGGAGGCATGACGACAGCAACTCAGACAATGAAGACTCGAAGATGAATGAGATGGTTGAGAAAAAGACTAGGTGGTGGCATGTGAGAGACGGAAAAAGTAAAAGGACACCTAATTCATCCCCTGCGGTTGTTATTCCTAAAGAAGGAGAAAAGGGTATAATGAAAGGGGGAGCGTTAAGATAGTTAGATCACATATGATTTAAACGTTACTAATCTTGTTGTCTATGTTTGTCTTGTAGGGTCTTCTGGAGAGCCACAGCAGAAGTTAATTGATGAGACAGTTCTAGAGCCATCTGTAGTGATTGAACAAGGTGCTGATCTATTAAAGCAATCTTTGGAAAGCTATTTAAAAAAGAATGAGGAGATTGCAGCACAACAAGCTCAAGGAACAAGTGTCCATGCTCAAAAAGTTACAAGGGTTCAACCAGAAACAGAAACTTTAAGGAGTTCAAGTGATGGAGATTCTGAAGCAACTCAATCTGAATCTGAATTAATTCCTGAAACTGTTGGTAAAGGAAAAGTTCAGTTGAAGAAAAGACCGTCAAAGAAACAAAAGGGTTCAGATGATGAAGATTCTCCTTATGATCATGAAAAGTCAAAGAAACAAAGAAAGAAACGAAAGGCAGCTCCAGTTGGTGTAATTCCCAGAAATGTCAGATCAAAGAAATCAGGAGCTGAGTCACAAAAAGATAAAGAAGGAAAGGCAACTCAACATGTTCAGAAATAAAAATCACCAAGTGTTGATGTTCCAAAAGAACCGGAAGTGAAGGCAAAAGAAGTTCCAGTTGTAGGAACAAAAAAGAAGACAGGTGATGATGATGATGATTATGTAGAGATCACTGGATTCAGAGCTGCTAGTCCAAGACCTGTTGAACAAGATATTCCTAAGTCATCACATCAGAAAGTAGAAGATTTTAATTTTGACTTTGACAATATTGGTTCGGTTACTGGTATTTTCTCAGAAGATCTTCGAGGTGAAAGTGGTATGTTCAATGATCAGGCGGTTAAAGAACTGATGAAGAAAGTTAAAGATCTGGAGAAAGAGAAAGCAAAAGCTAAGGAAGAACGTGATATGCTGAAAAGTCAAATTAATGATTTGATGGAAGCTCACAATAAAGTAGTTGCAGCATTGGTCGAAAAGGAGAAAAGGATGAACCAAATGAAGGATGATGTCGAGGGAAATTCTAAAGTGTTTGATTCGTTAACTCAAGAGATATCTTCTTTGAATGCCAAACTAAAGGATCTGGAGAATGTAAATCAAACATTAAATCAGCTTCTCAATGAGATGAATGAAGCTTCGTCAAATAAGATGAAGGCTATGAAGTTGGAGATGGAAGCTATGAAAGCTGACAAAGTAATGAAAGACCAACAACTTCAGATGCTGGTTGCTGTAGTTGAAAGTCATTTAAAGATGAACATTCATGCCGCGTTTGACGAAATTGATGTGATAAGAGCAAACGAAAGGAGATTGGAACGTGAACGTCAACTGGCTGAAGAAGCAAACCTAAAGAACAAAGGAATAGTTGAAGAGGTTGAGATAGTCGATGCATCTTCGAGTCAACCAGAGGTTGGAGGTTCTTCTTCGCAACCTGATATTGAAATGATTGAAGAGGTTGAGGTTCAAGAACAAGAAGTTGTTGAAAATGATCAAGAGATGGTTGAAGCTGAAGCTGAAGAGCCTCATGAACCAGAATACTTGATTGTTGGTGAGCCAATTGAGCCTATTATTGTGACACCTGTGTCACCGCGACCATGAAACAAATACCAAGCCGATGAAATATTGTATTTCATACTTGGGATCTTGTATAAATATGTGTATCTTTTGCACATATCAATCCTTGTTTAATTTCAAACTCTACAACGCTTTCTAGAGAATTATACGCAAACTGGTGCATAAACGTACTCAGTTTAATGCGAAAAATACTCCGGAACATCAACATATACTTAACATACCTTAAATAACCTTTACATAACTTAGAAATAAGTTTTGAAGGCTTTGGTATGGCAAAAACAAGTTAATTCGCTTACAGGGACTAAACTTGACAAACTACGAAAGTATGCCAATTTGAACTGTAAAAAACATTCCGGAGCATGTCCATAAGTTAAACATACCATAAATATCCTTTACATAGCTTAGAAATAGGCTTTGAGGGGTGTGGTATGCTAAAATAAACTTTTGGGTCATTCAGGGACTAAAAGTGTCAAAAAGTGCACAAGTTTGCACTTTCGCGCACAACTTACGTTCTGAATACATCCGGACATCCAAAAATTTATGTAAGCATCCTTATATTATGCCTTAGTATTTGGCATAAGAAAAATCCATTCGTCGCATCAATTGGATCGTCTTTCGCGCTTATGTGCATTCCGTCGTAATTAAGCGAACATCGCGATCGTACGACCAAACGAACCGACATCCGGAATATTTTTGAAATATGCTCAAAAATATTCCGGATGTCGGTTCGTTTGGTCCTACGATCGCGATGTTCGCTTAATTACGACGGAATGCGCATAAGCGCGAAAGACGATCCAATTGATGCGACGAATGGATTTTTCTTATGCCAAATACTAAGGCATAATATAAGGATGCTTACATAAATTTTTGGATGTCCGGATGTATTCAGAACGTAAGTTATGCGCGAAAGTGCAAACTTGTGCACTTTTTGACACTTTTAGTCCCTGAATGACCCAAAAGTTTATTTTAGCATACCAAACACCTCAAAGCTTATTTCTAAGTTATGTAAAGGATATTTATGGTATATTTAACTTATGGACATGTTCCGAAATGTTTGTTACAGTTCAAATTGGCATACTTTCGCGGTTTGTCAAGTTTAGTCCCTGTAAGCGAATTAACTTGTTTTTGCCATACCAAAGCCTTCAAAAGTTATTTCTAAGTTATGTAAAGGTTATTTAAGGTATGTTAAGTATATGTTGATGTTCCGGAGTATTTGTCGCATTAAACTGAGTACGTTTACGCACCAGTTTGCGTATAATTCTCTAGAAAGCGTTGTAGAGTTTGAAATTGAACAAGGATTGATATGTGTAAAAAATACACATATTTATACAAGATCCCAAGTATGAAATACAATATTTCATCGGCTTGGTATTTGTTTGATGGTCGCGGTGACACATGTGTCACAGTCTCCCCTACTTTAGGAAATTTCGTCCCGAAATTTATTCGTAGGAGTCTATTTGTGACTCTGCCAAATAACCATCAGCGATATGCAAAGTAATGTCCTGTCATTTCCTTAACGGTCATTCTTCAGAAACGAAATGAACAGAAGGAGTCATTTTCAATGGTTGCTTCATCAGAAATGGAAATGAAGGATTACACAACGGATATTCATTTCCTCAACAGATAAATCTTTAGAAACGAAAATGAACTAACGGAGTCATTTTCAACGGTTGCTTCATTAGAGTTGGAAATGAAGGATTACACAACGTATATTCATTTCACCAACGGATAAATCTTCAGAAACGAAAATGAACTAACAGAGTCATTTTCAACGGTTGCTTCATCAGAGTTGGAAATGAAGGATTACACAACGGATATTCATTTCCCCAACGGATAAATCGTCAGAAACGAAAATGAACTAACAAATTCATTCTCAACGGTTGCTTCATCAGAGTTGGAAATGAAGGATTTCACAACGGATATTCATTTCCCCAACGGATAAATCATCAGAGACGAAAATGAACTAACGGAGTCATTTTCAACGGTTGCTTCATCAGAGTTGGAAATGAATAGGGTTAACTCTAGACACATGACAGAACTTGTTGTGGTTTCTGTGCACTAAATTCCATAATTATGTATGCATCCATAATTACGTAATCCCTTGCACAGTCCGCACAGTTTTTTTGTAATGTTTTGGGGAAGGATATCAAACTTGTGATGAGGGTGACTAGACTTCCAGCGGGTCCTTTTAATTAGATCGACAGGGGATCTTCTTAGTTAGGCCACCAAGGAGTCCTTTCAGCTTTATCATCACATGATATCCCTAACCAGATTTTTGGATCAATCTGTTTAACTAGACCACTCAAGGGGTCTAATTTTGAAGTAGTACTTTATAATCCAAGGGACTTAACTATAACATAGAAGTCCATTGAGGATTTTAAGTAATACCTTTGGGTATCCTACTATGAATCTCTTGTACAAGGATATGTAAGATTCTACGAAGATTTGGATCACACAACAACACATAAGGGAACACATAAGCACAAGGTCACATAATTGTATAACTTGATTATAATTTGTTACTAACTTATTATTGATTGAATACGGATATGGAAACCAATCGACGGGTCTCAATGTTCACTGGAATCTATCTGAGAAGATAGAAAGATCTCCAAAAATTCGATTTTTGATTACAAGGAATTATCGTATTCGAATTAAGGTATACAACAATTAAGGACTTACGGGAAATCCTTAGGTACCCTATTAAGGATTTATAGTGGTACTTTGGGTATTCGTCAGGTGTTGTAACTTGCGCCTTGTATTTCGTTTTCCTTAGAAGAAACGGGTACTTAGGAATTTCGTGGAAGACGCAAGCGATTATAGAATGGGAGAATTTTGGGGGGTAGTTTGTTCTTCAAGGAATACGGTATCTTGATTGTCGGTATTGTAAGGGATACGTCGTTTATACATGCAACCATAGAAATACATTGCAATGTAAATAAAAGATTTATTTATAAACAACGATAACAACTGTTTTCTTGGATCTTGACATCAAAAGAAAATAATACATAAGACGTGATTATTTCTAAAGGATGTTGTCTTCTAGTCAGTCAGATGCTCATCCCTGTGCTGGATTTGCATTAGCAAGCTTTGGGCAATTTCTTCGGAAATGACCCATCTCACCACAGTTGAAACAAGAGCCTGGTAGAAAACGACCTTGAGCAGGATTGTTGCCAGCTTGGTTTGGCGTAGCTGCAGCTGGGCAGACTCTTGCTGTGTGGCCTATAAGCCCACAAGTTTGGCATTTGCGGCACTGTACGTTGGCGTGATGATGGAGGCTACATTGGTTGCATAAGGGTGCTGTTCCATTGTATGGTTTTCTAGCAGGGGGCTGAGCTGGTTGGTTGGGGACGGCTTGACCATTGTGAGCGACCACGGTGAAGTTCTGAGAGGCCTTCCGCTTCTTTGACTTCTTAGGGGATTCAGTCTGTTCATCCATGGTCTTTGATTCCACGATTGGGTTCGATTCCCCGACCGGTTTCTTGTCACCTTTTCGGAAATGTTTACCTTTCCTGATCTTTGATTCAGTCAAGGTTGCAGATAGCTCAATGGCCTGTCTAACTGTAGTAGGGTTGCTACCAGTCACAATGTCTTGTATTGCGTCAGGGAGGCCATCAATGTACTTTTCGATTGCCTTATCCAAAGGTGTAACCATATCCGAGCATAACAAACTTAACTCCTCATAACGATCCATGTAGGCTCGATGCTCACCGCTAACTTGCTTAAGATCGTCGAACTCCGTTTCCAAGGCCCTGATCTCGTGACGAGGACAGAATTCCTTCATCATCAGAGCTCAAAGCTCTTGCCATGTTTGAGCTAGTGCCACATCGGCACCCCTATCTCTCATCACACCATTCCACCATGTCAAAGCTCGTTTCTCAAAGACGCTAGATGCGAATTCTACCTTTCGCTCATTTGGACATTGAACATGTCTGAAGGTGTTCTCTAAACTCTCGAACCATTGTAGAAGTGCAGTCGCTCCTTGAGACCCAGAAAACTTTGATGGCTTAGCTGAGTTGAACGTCTTGAAGTTGCAGGGGCCATTATGGTTGTTGTTGGCTTGGTTCCATTGAGCAAATAGGTTTGGGAATTGAGCAGCCATTTGCTGCGCAATGATCTCTGCCAGTTCTACAGTCGCTATCTGGTTTTTGCGTTGAGGAGGCATTCTAAATGAGAGACAAGAAAGAAAACAAATGAAATGGCATTGGGTAAGAATAGGATGTTACAACTACCGGCCATAATCATGGTTGATGGTCATTTGTTTAAATCCACGAAGCAAACAAACAACACCAAGGCTGAGTCAAAGCAAATAGATCCTCATAGTGTATCGCGAAGACATGCTCGCCTATAAGTGGACACTCACCCCAAGAGTTCCCAGGTAAGAGTGACTGGTCCGATTATGTGGATTTGTACGAACACTCTTGACTTAGACAGAAAACCCAGAGTACATGCATTCACTCTTCCAGTTTGCACGTGTTCACACTATTTAGGACCCAAGACTGTGACGAGAGTTTTGAAAACTCAAAGGGGTTCAAAACCTTATAACAGAGGGTTCAAAACCTAGTAATCAATCATCCTAGAACAGATGATTATTTTTCAAAGCGGTTTTGAAATTTTTGTTCTTGTTGTGGTCGCCGCCTAAGGATAGGTGACGGTATTGTTTTATGACTAAACGCAAGTAAACTCGTGTTAGGGTCCTAGGAAGGTTATAGACTAGGTCAAAGCATTACTAATAACCTAATTCCCTATAACCACTGGCTCTGATACCAACTTTTCTGTCACACCCCAGTAACGAGGCGTGTGTAATATGATACAAGCATGGTGGATACGCCGCTGGTACTTCCTATATATAAGTGTTTGTATGGTATTACATTTCGTAGCGTTATTTGAATCATTTCAATTTGAGACATATAACATTTTATACAAATAGCACACTTTTCACGAGACATTGATTTACAAACGACCTATCTTATACAAACACATTTTACATGGTTATCCGTTTAACCAAACAGTGATCTCTTATTTATACATATCATCTGATCTTATCGTTTTTCAAATGATTTACAAGACAAAGCAAATTACAAGGTTCATGATTAAACATTTTCTCAAACATAAGTCATGAATTCCGTTTTCACAAAACCAATGTATCTCAGAGGCATTTTTATGCTAACGTACCTATTTTCACATGTGTTTTCAGGAGATGATGCATAGGACTTATCAAGACATACTTAGGCGGACCTGTGCCTTAGTGACTTAAAACGAGACAAGAACTAGTTAATTTATGTTATGTATTCTTTGGTTCTTGTTTAAGACAATGTAAACTTTCATGTTTGATTAATAAAACGAAACTTCGTTTACCATGGATTTGAAACAACTGATTCTGTTACAACACTCCCCGACATTTCCGCCACGTTTTGTATGTTCTACGTGGTCGGGGTGCGACAATTATTGCTGAAAATGTCCTTCGAAGAGTTGAAATTATTCAAAGAAGAAGAGGAGCAAGGGAAGTACTACTGCTGGAGTATACAACTGACAAATTTGTGTTAGTTGGAAATGCTTACCCTGTGCCATATAATTCAAAAGAAGTGGCAAAGTTATTAAAGTTTATGGATCTAAAAAGAAAAGGAAGGATAGCACGTGGAGAGATTGTGGATGAAGATTCTGATAGAGAGTTGTTTGGAGATGATGAAGAAGAAGATAAAGATGATTCCGATGATAAAGATGATTCTGATGATAAAGATGATAAAACTGATGATAAGTCTGATAAAGATGACAAAGGCAATGACGACAATGATCAAGGTGCTTCGGGTTTATTAATCAGTGAACCAAATGTTCAAGAAAGAGTGGATGAGCTGATGAATAATGAAATAAATGAGCAGGAGGATGAAGTTGATCATGAAGCATCGTCGTCTGGAAAACAATCTGTTGATCAGGTACTTCTTTCTAACCCTACTGTCATTTACTTATCTAGTAAACAACAAGGAGAGGTAGAGGTTAAAAGAACGCGGGCTGAAATGTTAGAAGAATTTGGTTTGGAAGATGGAAAATTTAAATTCGATATTGAAGATGAAATTCCTCACTCACCTGCAAAAGATTTCGAGCCTAGATACCCTCATGAAGTTGATCATTATGTTGAAGTGATTGTTGAAAGCGCATCTGATTCAGAAGAAGATAGGGTGGATTTTCATTATGAAGGTGAAGATGTTGCATTCCCTACTTTCACAGAGTTGTTTCAAGAAAAGAATGAAGATGAGTTGAGAAGAAAGATTGAAGAAAGGGTTGCTACAGCAGATATTCCTGAACCGGTTTCTAGAGAGATAACAGCTAAAGAAAGAAAACGATGGTTCAAGAATATGCCAAAAGAAAGAAAGACTCTCAGGGCTCTTCAATACTTCACTCATAACAAAGATCTTTCTTGGGGAGATATTCTATCTTGGGGATATCTGGAAGACTTGAAAGTTTATGCAATTAGAAGGGAGCAGGGTGTACAGTACTTTGAATTCTTAGCTGACATAGCTACTTTACCCTGGTGGGACGTAGATGAGTTGGTGGTTACAAAGAATATCAAACAATATTACTACGGTCCAGAAGTTCGAGAACGTGATCAGGATTTGTGGAATTACATCAAATGGCAAGCAAAGAATAATTATCCAGATTGGAAACCACAATATCCGAAGCAGATTGTTAAATACTTGGAGAGTGGAGAAAAAGACATTATGTTGGATGTGAAGCCTCCAAGATGTTTGAAGAATATGCCACTCAGAGCCATTGAACAAGATTTTTACGATCTATTTCAAGCTTGGCTATATAATCCCTCTACAACTGAAGCGGTTATTTCTTTGTATGACAAGACCACTGGAGAAGGTCGAAGAATAAGTATCTTGGATCCTATGTGGTTGGTCAACTGTTCAAAGAAAGATATAGATTGTCTATTTGTCAACAAGATAATCTATGATAAGAAAGACAAAGAGATAGCTATGCAATATCAAGGAGTGATAAATGTTTGCTTCGCAAAAGAAATCAATTCAGGGAAAAATTGGAAGACGAAATGGAGAGATCTTGAAGTTGATGAGTTCCTAAAGGTGTACAAGCGAAGTCAAAGACAGAAAGAGATAGCTAGAAAAGCTGCAGAAAGGGGAAGAAGAAATCTTGGGTATGTGCCGCCTACAGATCAAACGCCTATTGAATCTGAAGAGAACAAAATTCCAAAGTGGGATCGAAAGCGTGATGGCGACCCAGAATACCGAAAATGGTGGACAAATGAGAGCTGGCATAAAAGAAGGAGAATGTTAGAGGAATGAGCTGAACAGAGAAGACAAAAGGCCAAAGAGAGGAGACGCAACAGGAGGAAATAAAGACTATGTTGGAAGGAACTACAGCTACATCCGAGGGGGAGTCTGTTAGTGCAATAACGTCTGTAGCTTTCGTCAACATGTAGTCATATTTTGTATAGTTGTGTGTATGTTATGTTTGTGTGTATGTAAACCAGGACAGAATCGGTGAAGTTTTTGTTAAAGTGCTGTTGATGCCAGCCGATCGGCTCGCCCAGCTGATCGGACAGCCCGGCCGATCGAGCAGGCTACTAGATCGGTTAGCATTGTCAGCCGATCGGCTAGCCCAGCCGATCGGCCAGCACTCTCTTATTTTGTCCTTGCCTATAAATAGCGAGTAGGACAGTTTATTTAGAACCTTTTGACACTTTCATTTGCTACCTACCTTTTGTATGTCTGATTTCTTTCTAGCTCCTGTACATTTTCACATCATTCAATAGAATATCAGGTGGTGATTCAAAGTAGGATGTTGTCTCTGTATATCTGCTATGTGATTACATGAATTCCGCGCATTGATCACTTTACGATTCAACTACATTTACGAACAGGAAGATCCCATCCGAGGGACCAACATTTGCCTTCTCATCCTCGCTGTCACTTTCTGCCAGCAACTTCATATCAGCTTTGAATTTTCTTGCCCAATACTCAGTATCATCATCACAATCACTTTCCACCTTTGCCATGAAAGCAGTATAAGCTCTAGTTTGATTAGGAATATAATCATCCCAAGTAAAATTTTCCCAGCTGAAACCCTCTGGTAACTTTTCATCTTCTTGATCAATCAAACAAGCTTTTGCATTATCAGGAATATAATTATCCCAACTGAATGACTTCTTTTCATATGGATTAACCACACATGCTTTCTTTCCAGAATCTTCAATTATTGGTTTTCCATGTGCAGTTTGAGCTTGATGTTGATGTTGTTGTGATGGTGATTGAGCAACTTGATGGTAGATGGCTTTTCTGTAGTAATCATTGTTGTTGTTAAACGGATTCTGAGCGCCACTTGCTTGGCGATTAGTGCACTCCCTCTTGAAGTGTCCTTTTTCCCTGCACTGAAAACAAGCGACTTTAGATTTGTCGAAACCTAAAGTAGAAACATTAGCCTCACGAAGATCATCTCTCCCCGTGATCTGCTTAAATTTCTCAGCTCTCCGTAACACGCTAGCCAAACAACACTTTATGTCCATCAACTCCATCTCTTCAGCATCTATTTGGTCGTAGTCTTCCTTTGTTAGCATTGGATTCCCGATATGACCTGCAACAAAACAACTATAAGATTCAAAAACCATTCCTAATAAAGACATTTGGTTTTTAGCAACTTCCTCGGAATAATCCTGATCATTTTCAAGATTTAATACAATATTGCACTGAAGTTTCTTCCCATTTTTCGTTGCTGAAATGTTTGGATCAAAAGATGAAAATGATGTAAAACTTGTTTTGCTGCTTGATCCATTAGATGAACTTTCAGATGAATTTTTGACACTGTAAGCAGTTTCAATTTTAGGAGATAGATTTGATGATTTCTCATTCACCCCTGCCTTATAGTATAACCCGATATCCTGTTCACCATCAAAATCTTTCATTCGAATAACTTTTCGTTGTTCCATTTCTTGAGCCTCAATCTTTTCAATGAGCTTGTTGAGTGTCAAATTGCTAAAACCCTTCTTGTTTCTGAGCTTCATAAGATATGTGCCCCAAATCTCATATGGCAAAGCATCAGCAAGTTTTTCGATCAACTCGTCATTGCTTTTCTCAATACTCAATCTCTTCATGTTAGCAAGCAAATTGCAGTATCTTTCGATAATCTCTCTTGTGCTTTCATTCTTTAACCCGCAAAATAGATCAAATTCTTTCTTTAGAAGCGATTTCTTGCTTTTGACCATTTCTTCACTTCCACAAACTTTGACCGTAAAGCTTTCCAAATTGAATATGAAGTTCCATTGTGTTGCAAAAGCACCATAATATCCTCTTTCACTGCTTGTTGAAGAAGACTTAACATCATTTTCTCATCTTTGTATTTCTTTCTAGCATCTGCACTTAGATCTTTTATCGGAACAGGCTCTTCATCATCATTCAGTGGTCGAACATATTTTGTCTCGACACATTCCCAAGCATCTAGGTAATTAGCTTGTACCCAGTTCTCAAAATGACCTTCCCAACCTTTAAATTCTTCTATGTTCATGAGTTTGGGTGGTTTTTGCATTGTACCCGATTCGTTTTCTAGCATTGTATTTTGTGCAATACTCATTGGGGTAACTGGTGTAGCGAATGCATTGAAAAATTCCTCATCCATTTTCAAATTTTTACAAAAATTCTCACAACAGTCTTTCAAGCGAAACCACTAAGACAATTGTACACTTGAAGCGAAACTATAAGGTACAAACAAGCGAAACTACAGAAGATCACTGACGCGGAACTAAGTTTGTTCACTTGAAGCGGACACTTATAAGCGAAACCACTAAGAATGGCAATTGAAGCGGAACCTCTTGAACTTTGAAACGGAACCACCTGAAATGATGTAACAATAAGCGAAACTATCTTGTACTTTCAAGCGGATCTATGAAGTGATCGTTCAAGTGAAACTAATTCGGACATTCAATTGACCCATTTTTAATGCGAATTTTAACACTAAACTTTCCAGGGTTTATCTTTATACTGATACGCACAATCCTTGAAATTTTGAACTGATTTTGACCGGTGAAAATTTCTGAAACTGAAGAAAGAAAGTGTAGAAGTAAGAAATCTTGACAAATTCCAGCTATTCTTTGCAGAACTCCTCCTCCTGAAGCTCTGATACCAATTGTAGGATCGGGTAGCGACCCGAACGAGTCGTTCAGAGGAAATTCTATCAAATACAGATGCGGAAAATAAGTATTTGACTTAGGAACAACTAGCAAATCACTTTAAACACCTCTTTGCATTGATTTAACACTGATTACATCCAAATCTCGATCCGGCAGCACCTCGGTACGAGTTACAAGACCATTACAAATGATTCGCTTTAACTGCTATTTATACGTGTTTAGGTTTCACTTAAACATGCATGACGTTCAAGCGGAACCTTCAACTGACATTGAAGCGAACCTATCAAAGTCACTACAAGCGAAACCTTCTACCAATGACCATACAAGCGAAACCTTTGACTATCACTTATACAATCTCCTGTTTTCTCGAATAACGTGCCCTGATCTAACACTCTAAGATTAAGACTTGATCCAAGACGAAGTCAACAGATGTAGTGCACCAACAAAAATACTGAAAAGTCGAAGCTGATATCTCTCTGCGCATACGGAAGTATCGACCTGAGATCCCTCGGCCCTCGCATACCTAATTTATGTACAGATATCATTGTAGTATTCTCACCTGTAAGACTGAATATTGGGATTCTGGATTCGGGAATATATTCAAGAGGTGGGACACATGAATTGAGCTAAGTTCATAAAACACATAAATAGTATCTTGAATAGATTGAAATCTGTGTGAGAATTTAAGATGGATCAGTATATCGATAATCAAGGTGAATTGTTTAAATCTGAGCATGTAATTAAGCTTAACGGTACTAGTAATTTGTTCGAAAAGCTGATATGATTCCCTGACACACTTGCCAAAAATAAGTTTGTATATAGTTAAATTTCTTTATTTTTCCGCAATTTAAGTTTTCTGTATGTCATTTAGTAGTTTAGAACACATTAAAAAAACCAAAAAGATTTTTCAATTCTGCCTTAGTTTAGACAAACCAGAGTGGAAAGTTGATTGTCTGATTCTCGAGAATTGAAGCAGATGCAGGAAAGTTCTGAGGTGAAGAATGAGGAGAGCTTACTTTGTTGGAGTTTGAAAATGTTTTCAGAGATAAACCAAGTTCATTATGTTGGTGCTTGTTACATTGTTTTTAGAAAATGTGAAAATGTTTTTACAAAATCAGTTTGGTTCGTCAAATGATCAACCAAGGTCATTAAATTGAACTTGGTAGATTAACTAAGTATCAGGGTCATTAATTTGGACCTGAATACTTGAGTGGACTTCTAAAGCTGATTGTGTTAGTGATTTATTGTTGAAAAGATAAAAGTGTAATGTTATTGGTTGAGTAACAGGTTTAGACTTCATTATTCCCAATGGAAGCTAACTGTCAAAGCTTGAACCAGATTTCTCAGATTCTAGCATAATGAGAGGGGGAGTCTGTGAAAGGGGGAGTCTGGATCAACAGCTAAAGGGGAGTCTGAAGATGGAGTCAGGTTGTGATTTGAAACCTGTGAAGAATGCTTATGATGTGAAGACAGAGTTGGACAAAAGACCAAGACTGAAGACTCAGGAGCTGAAGACTACGTCAACATCCAAGGGGGAGTCTGTTGATGCATGAAATGTCTGTTGAGTTCGTCTGCATTAAGTCTTAAGGTTAAGATGGGTCAACATAGGGTCTAGAATGTCAAAATGAGGTTATATGTTGATAGTTTCGCTTGTATGTACATTTATAGAAGGTTCCGCTTATGTGTCATCTTAGGGTTTCGCTTATTAGGAAATTGAGAAGGTTTCGCTTATTCGTCATGACATTCAAGCGAAATCTCATGGAGTATATATAGGTCTCAAAGCGAAACCTGGTAACCAACTTGTGCATGTTGAAGCGGAACTGTTGCAAGCTTTAGGTGTGAAACTTTGTCAAATCATTATCAGAAAGCAATAAAAGGAAAGGAATTGAATAGGAAAGCTGTTGTTACTTCATTTACGTTGATTTCGCCTTCGTACGTGAAGATGAACGTTCTCTACTGACTATTCAGGGTCGGAACACGGTCCAACATGGGTTGAGAAACTACTAGCGGTCTAGCACTTGTTCCTGTGACATAGATTGCTGATACTGGTACAGAAGTGCTAGTTCCTCGTCACTTGGCTGAACCGGTAGATGAAACGACTCCCAGAGCTTGTCGTAATCGAACAGGAATCTTTGTCCGGGAAGTTGTGGTGACGGAGTATGCTTTTGACAATCCACATGTTGGACTTGTATCACCTTCCCCAGGCACGGTACGAATACCCTCTTCAAAGGACTGACATAACCTACAAAGAAACCCTCATTTGATTTAGCCCCAAATTTTCCATTCTCATCCATAAATGTACATGGAGACCCAAAAGGCTCCAGAAATTCAAGATTCGGCTTATATCGGTGCAGCAGCTCAAAGCATGTCTTTTTGTACTTTTTGACAGTGAGTACTCGATTCAACGTGTAACAGGCTGCAGACACTGCTTCGCTCCAGAAGAAGATTGGTAGTTTGGAATCGGCTAACATTGTGCGAGCTGTCTCTATTAGGGTCCGATTCTTTCGTTCAGCAACACCGTTCTGTTGTGGTGTGTACGGCGCACTTAATTCATGAAGAATTGCCTTCTCATTGCAAAAGTCGTACATTTTGTTGTTTTTGAATTCCGTTCCATTGTCACTGCGAATTCTCCGGATCGGCAGCTTATACACCGTTTCCATCTTCTTGAACAAAACCATCAACGACTCAAAGGTTTGATCCTTTCTTTCTAAGCACACGACCCACGAAAATCTTGTAAAGTCATCAGTCACCACCAAGCAATATAAATCTCCGCTGATGCTCTTTACATTGACAGGCCCGAAGAGATCCATGTGCAATCTCTTAAGAGGTAACCTGATCGAATTGAGTATCTTCGGTGGGTGTGACTTCCGAGTCTGCTTTCCCTTTTTACATGCAACACAATCATCATTCAAATGAAAGTTCTTTAGATTTACACCATCAACTAAATCATTGTGCACAAGAAAATTCATTTTATGAACATGAATGTGGCCCATCTTACGATGCCACATTATTGATTCTTTTTCCATTGCTTTTGATTTAGACACAAAACATTGTGTTTGATGAGTTGTTGGTGTTGCGACGCTCATATCCAGAATATAAAGGTCGTTCTCACGTGGGGCTCGCAACAACACCATCTCATCCGGGATTTTAAACCCTGGTTTTAAAACCACACATTCTCTCTTTGTGAAGTGTACACTGAACGATTTATCACAAATTTGAGAAATACTAAGTAAATTATTTTCTAATTCTATGATATAGTTTACTTTCTCGAAAGAGATAACACCGTTCGTCAACGTTCCCTGTCCAATGATTCTCCCTCCTCGATTCCCTGCAAAGCCTACCACTATCCATGATCCACTTGGAGAGGATCGACCTGGGCAGCCCCTGCAAACATCAAATCAACTTATTCAAACAATGATGCCCATGATTTCTTAACCTCAAAAGAGTACCAAACACAACATCACACTTCTCGTCAATTCTAGGAAAGTTAAATGTGGCATTTGGACCATTATCTTTCACCATTGGTTTCACTTTGTTGTTAATCAGGGGAAACTCTGCAAGAAATCTATCAAGTTCAAATTCATATTCAACAACATCATCTTTTAAAACCTCTGTGTCAATTTTCAAAGCATTTTCCATCTTTTTCACCTCAACAGATGGTTTCGACTTCGTGATCCATGATTGGTTTTCAAAAATTTTTGTTTTAGGATAAATTTTTGAAGTCTTGCGAGACTTTGAAGATTCGCCAACCTCAAAGGTCGATTTCGGCTTATCCTCGGACTTCAAAGATTCTCCTCTCTTTAGGATCCGAATCGGAGAAACCATTGGCTTTTTACCTTTTGTATCAATCGGTGATTTTGGTCGAGGTTTTTGAACAGTTGGTTTTACAAAAACTGGTTTTTCAAACACTTTCTTGCATTGTTTTGCCATATGCCTGATTTCACTGCAGCGATAACACACTCTTTTGTCATATTCGACAAAAGTTGACTTAGCAGTCTCCTCTTTCAACTTATGCGCTGCATTGAAATCGTCAATGGCCTTTTGACTAAATATTTAGTCCTTGTCATCATCAACACAAGGGCCAACAACAAAAATGTCGTTTATTTTCTCTTTTGGCTTAACCTGCTTAGCCATCTTCTTGTCAAAACCAATCCCTTTATTTTTAAATCTGTTTTTCTTGTTATTACCTTTACCTTCCCATTCCTTTTTACCCAAACTGGTAGGACGTGACGTAGCAAAAAAAATTTTAGATTTTGAAAAGAATTCTTTGTTGTTAACCTCATCAATGTTCATCTCAACCAGCTTGAACACTTTCTCAACATTCTCAATCTTCACATTCTGAAGAGGATACTCGAAATCGGAATAAAGTTTGTCTCCTCCAATCATAGTGTATACCACCATAATCGAATCATCATTCGCACTCTTGTCCGATTTCGGTATAAACCGATCTAAGAAATTACCCTCATCTTCAGATTCTGTAACAGCTTTCTCAGATTGAGACTTCTCAGTGTTATCACTCTCTTCATCTAGCACCTGATCGACAACTGTTTTGATAACCTGTGATTCGTTGTCGGTGTCGGATGCAGAGAATGTAACATCAATGCTCTCAGGCAAATCGTCCTCAATTGATTTCAAATTGAGGTTTAAAGCAGCTTCCACCCCATCTGGATACTTATGTGTATAATGATTCCACATTGGGGGTGGAACGCTGTTAAAGACAGGTTCAGCATGTGGGTGATGTGGGACAATTTGTTTAAGAACATAAGATGAAGCCACATAACTCATTAACTTTCTATCAATTCGCTCATTCTCAATTTTAGTCAGTTCAAGCTCTTTCTTAAGTGAAGTGATCGTGTCTAAATGAAAATTAACCTCAACTTGTTTGTCAAACAGTGTTGCTTTTACCAATTTTGTTGCTTTGTCATTTTCAACACTTTCTTTTTGGATCATTTTGACTGACCTAGCTAGAGTATCGTAAGCTTCTTTGACTTGTCCAAGGTCAAATTTAAGCATATCTGCATGGTGTTTCAATTCCTGATACTTAGTGTCTTTTTCAAGACACTCCATGCACGGTTGCAAACACTGTTGGCATGGTGTTTCAGGGATTGAAACAACTTTCTCAACAACCTGTTCAATACATTCAATTTTACCGACATTGTTTAACTCAGACTCAGACATTTTGACTGATTTGATCTCCTCATCTCCAGTTTCCTCCTGTTTGACTGACACACTACTGATAGACTTTGACTCCTTGAGTTCTGAGTCTACCTCTTTGGGCTTTCCCATAAGAGCTTTGTCAGCGATATCTTTCAATGTCTCTCCAATCAGCTCCTTTGTTACGTTTACAATTTCTTCAACAACTTCTTTCTTTTCTTCATATCTTGGATATGATCCAGTTGTCGGTTCTTCGAAATAACCTGCAAAAGATTCAAAAATTTTAGGAGGCATTATTGATTTCATAGTGCTTGCCAATACCTCCTGTTCTGATTGATAATAGTAGACTTCTGCAGCAATCTCTTCAATGTCAATCACATTCTCAACAGGAACTTCTTCAACAACCACTGAAACATCTTCAGTCACTATCTCTGGCTCAGTCACCATTTCAGGTACTTCAACAATTTCTGCCATCATGGCCTGCCCATCGCTACCAGGAATGTATTTATCCCAACTAAACCCTTCAGCTACCTTTTCATCGTCTTGATTCACGATAAGCGCCTTTTCCGGTTTGTTCTCGATCTGCGGCCTCTGAACAGTTGGCTGTTGGTTAGGTCGATGATAGATCGCCTGCCTATAATAATCGTTTGTGAACGGGTTCTGATGGTTGTTCACTTCACGATTAGGGCATTCTCTCTTAAAATGACCACGTTCCTTGCATTTGAAGCAGGTAACTTTTGATTTATCGAACCCTAACTTTTGATCGGGACTTGAGAGACTGTTCCGGCCTGTGATCTCCATGAAACGTTGGGCTCTTCTTACCAAACTTGCCATGCACCACTTTATATCGATCAACTCAAGCTCTTCCGGGTCTATTTGGCCGTAATCCTCCTTTGTCATATCGGGATTACCAATCCTACCCGCCACCAAACCTTCATAACCCTCTAGAACGGAAGCAAGTAATGCAATGTGTTGTTTTGTGGCTGTTTCAGTAATCTCGTTTCCATTCTTAATGTTCACCGCAATGTTGCATTGCACCCCAGAAACATACGCCTGATTATTGGAACTTGTAAAGCTTTGAGGTGAAGGCTGTTCCTGAGCTTTCAAATTTGGTTCAATGTTCACGAATGGTGTTGCTTGATTGAGGAGTGTTTGAAGAAGCGATTGAGGAGTCTTTGGACTTTGATTTGTTGCAACAGGAGTGTTGCCTTTGTAATACAGAAATACATATTGTTGCACATTCGATGAGTTCATCTTCTTGATTTTCAGCAATTCCAGCTCATGGGCTTCTATCTTCTCGATGAATGAGCTGAGGTTTAGATTCACAAAATCAGAATTATTCTTCAGCATCATTAAGTAAGTGCCCCACTCATCATACAGTAATGCGTCGCACAACTTGTCAATCCATTCTTCATTTGTCATGGTAATCTCTAACCGTTTCATTTCTACCAAAAGATGACAATACCGTTCAATTAACTGCTTTGTCGTTTCACCTTTAATTCCTGTAAAAATGTCAAATTCTTTCTTGATTAAGGCTTTCTTGCTTTTAATCATCGATACGCTGCCTTGGAACTTCAACTTTAAAGCTTGCCACATCGATTGAGAGTTGTCATCATGTTGCAATAAAACAAGAATGTCTTCTTCGATGGCTTGTTGCAGAATACTGACCATCTTCTTCTCAGCCTTAAACTCAATCTGTTCAGTTTCTGTTAAACTCCTGATACATTTCTCCAAGCCCAATCCATCAACCGGTGGTACATACTTCTTCTCTATTTTCATCCAACATTCGAAGTGGTTTTCTTGGACCCAATTTTTGAAACGACCTGACCATCCGGCATACTCGTCCAAACTCATAAGCTCCGGTGGCTTCTGCATCATCCCTAGCTCATTCTCCATATTGACATTTTGAACTATACTCGCCGGACTTTGCGTAGCCGTCATGCCGCTTCCCGCAAACAGGTTGTAAAAATCTTGATGTCCCATTTTAGGTGACAAATTCCAAAAATGTTTAACTTTTTGGCAAACAGGTTACTTTTATCGAAAAAATTTTCAACACAAACTAGGTTTCCAACACGATATCATGAACGTAACGGACTTAACTTTCAAACCATGATTTTAAAAAACAAACAGTTTTAGGAGCGAAATCACAAGTTTAGGTTTCAGGCAAAATCAAAGTTGTGTGTTTGGAGCGAAATCAAAGGTTTACACTCGAGCGAAATCAAGACTTTGATAGTTTTGAGCAAAATCAAAAAGTAATTCCGAGTGGAATCACCTTTGGAGCGAAATCACAGATATCACTTAGAGCGGAACCTCCAAATAAGAGCGAAATCCCTGATTTCGCTTCTACTGCTTGAGCGAAATCAAATCTTTTGGAGCGAAATCAACCAAAGACACCTTCGGGTGAAATCAGGTTTCGAGACATTTTTGATCAGTTTTAAGCCGTATTATGGTCTGAAACTCTCAAGGGTTTGTTAATAGACAATTTTACACAATATATCCAAAGTTCAGTCCACTTTATCCGTTGGAATGTCCAGAAACTCAAAAAGTGCAGTAAAAACGCTTTGATTCTAGGATTCTAGCTCATAACTGGCTTTGATACCAATTGTAGGACCATTATTGACGATCGATTGAGTCAATCAGAGCTAGAACACAACCGTTTATGCAGCGGAAATACACAAACAACTAGAATCAAAGTAGAAAGGAGTAGAAACAAAATGCTGATTACTTTAAACACGTTTTCTCATTAATCTTTCACGAAAAAGTTCGGCAGCAGTTCGGCTACACAGTGGACATGTAGTTACAAATGAGAAAACAAGAACACTATATATAGGGGTGGTGATTTCGCTCCAAATGACACTGAGTCATTTCGGGCGAAATCAGAAAGATGTGATTTCGCTCCAAATGACACAATGTCATTTGGGGCGAAATCAGGACATTACAAACAAACTTTACATATCAGCCCCTATACAATATAATTATCATTTATGACCCTTAGACCCTATACATGATCAACTAAGACTAAGACGCAGGCTTTTAGACATTCGTGCACCAACAATGTATGTAATGCCATGATCACAAAATAGTATTAACTTATTCATAGTATTTGTAGTGATCGTGTTACCAACTTCGTATGAATTGTCACACCCCCAAAATCCACCTGCGGAGTATCACCGCTTGGGAGCGTGACTGACCAGGATCAAGCCACCAATCATATAGAACAATATATATATTAAAAGTAATTGCCATTAAACCAAACCAAATCCATATGAAAGGTGTTCCAAAACATAGGTAAGTTATCACTATTTAGCGGAAGCCTATAAAATAAAACCCATCGTAATAAAGTATCAAGTGTCATAAGTGTTTAACAAGACAATCCCGATCCAAGCCTACAACGACCAGCTCCTCCCTGTGCAAGCTCCATGTACCTAACGACCTGCAAGGCATGTAACAGAGGATCAACAACTAGTTGAGCGAGTTCACAGAAAGTAAATGCGTAATAGTAAGTTCGTTTGTAACATGTGGCTCTACTGGGCCGATAGTACGTTCTATTGGTGGGGGCTTCCCATGTTGTATAACCACTAGATTATTCGTAACCCTAAGTGTTCTTCACAACCGAGAACAGTAGTACGTACAAGCTTTACGTAGGTATTTCGTACGTATCCTTCACAACCGAGGATAGTAGTGAGTATGAATGTCACGTAGGCTTTACGTGAGTGCCTGACCCAACCGAGGCAGTAGTGAATGATGGTATACGTAGATTTTACGTATGTGTCCTGCACAACCGAGGACAGTAAGTAGCATATGCATATGTGAGTTTTACGCATGTGTTCTGCACAACCGAGGACAGTAAGTAGTATAAGCATACGTGGGTTTACGTATGTGTCCTTCACAACCGAGGACACTGGTATGGTAGTCTAGTGGTAGTGTCAGTATGAATCTATTCAATCTCATTCCTTCAATCCCAATTCCCGTGCCCAGGGAATCCCATGCCTTAGTAAGAGTGTGAACTCACCTTGGTTTGCTCGGTATGTTATTGCTTCTAGGGTTTAATAAATGTCTAAGTCCGTTACACACGACCTAGGATACATTGCAGATGATTCATTCAATTAGGGTTTACAAATCCTTGATATTCAAGCAACTGTGTTCTGTATGTTTAGTGTGTACAGGATGATATCACATAGAATGCTCACGCATGCAAGATCATACAGTTGTATTCAGTATCATACGACCATGTATAGAATCATACGTCACGTAAACAGTTAATCGTATTCACATAACTTATGCATCGTGTCTTTGATTACACAGTTTAATCTAACGATAACATCCGCGCGTAGCTGGATTAATACACTTTGCTTAGATCACATGCGCATCAGAGTTAATCATATTTAACATACATAGCATATTAAACAGCGTTAGTGGCTTAGCAAATTAACTTTCATATCTTAACAGATCCAATCGTCAACCAGCATACAATTCATGGTCTCACATTAATCCTACACAAAATAAACAAGGCCTTGCCCCTTTTTTAAAAGTCAGACAAGTGTGGGGGGGGGGGGGGGTTTGCCCTGTTCAAAACTCGGATAGCACATGGGGGTTTCAAAACTTGGACAACATGACTTCCACACATGAAATTCGGACCAAAAGAGGTGGTTGAAACTCGGATAAGGGGTGTGGGGGTCACAAGGTCAGACAAGAGGTCCCCCCCCCTTAAAACTCGGACTCCCACTAACATGCTAAGAAAAGTCGGACCCTTGTATGCTCATAAAAGTCAGACTAATAACCTCCTAAAACTCAGACCCTACAACATGTTAAAGCTCGGACTAGAACAAGCAAAAACTCGGACCAAGTGTGTTGTGTATATAAGTCGGACTAGGGCAACATAACCTCAAAAGGTCGGACAAAAGATTAGCTTCACAAAACTCGGACATGGGCTCCTTTTAAAACTCGGACAAGATCCCTTCTCCTAAAGCTCGGGCCCTTTACTTTAATTTTCAACATTCGGATCATGTTTGATTCATAAAAGTCGTACTACAATCTAGCTAGTAAAAGTCGGACAGATCATTTTATTTCACAAGAATTCGGACAAGGCTAAATGATGTGAAACTCAGACAACTTTTAAAATCAAAGCTCGGACATAACATTATCACTTAAAACTCAGACAATTACATGCGTGAACTCCAATCATTGCACAGAATCAAACAAATCAGATCAGTTACGTTCTTGTTTTCATACGAACAGAAAACCCTAATAATATACTTTGCATAACAGGAATCACTTTAAAAATTAACAACTTCATCCTATCAAGCATATCTTGTCATCAAACAACGATTTCACGACTAATCATTATCATAACACAATAATCAAGATTCAATTCAGTAAATACAGGACCATCATATCAAGAACTACGGTTTGCAAGGATTACAAGAATCAAGAATCGATATCAATCAAATAATCAACAAACAATCATTAACAATTACCTTGTGTTGATTCTAGAGAAAATGTGGAAATCGAAAAGTGATGAATAGCTTGCCAATGATGATGTGATGATTGTCAGAGAAAACCAAAGAATGAAAGTACGTGCCTTGTTTCTTGTGTGAGGTTTAGTGAAGAATTAGGGTTAAGTATCATATAAGTTTCACCAATAACTCTACACACCCTTAATTATAATATTTTACAATAGTACACCATCTCAAACAGTTTCACAGTTTCACCACCAAGTTTATGCATTTGACAAGTCTATCAATATTTAACAAACAACCATGCACCATCACACAATACACTTCATTGTATAAAAATATTACAGTTCCATAGCCAATTATTTGTGCAATTAAACAACTACACAATAGATGAACGTGCAATAAATGCGAAATAGGAATCTTGGAAATTCGAGTTGTCACATTATCCCCAACTTGAAAGAAATTTCGTCCCGAAATTTGGTACGCACTCACTGAGGAAGCTAGGTAAGCTGTATTGTTCACTGGTTTTCCTGGGGTGTTACATCATCCCCCCGTTGATTTGGAATTTCGTCCCGAAATTCCGCAGTAGTAGCTTCAGTCTCAGTAGTGGTTGCATTGGTCCCGAATAACTGGGGGTACTTTTCTGTCATCTGGTCTTCGCGTTCCCAGGTGTACTCTGGGCCACGACGGGAGTTCCAACGAACTCAAACAAGAGGGATTCTCTTGTTTTTGAGGACCTTAACATCCCGGTCCGTGATTTCAACTGGCTCCTCGACGAACTGCAACCGCTCGTCGATAGTGAGTTCCTTAAAAGGAACTATGAGGGTCTCATATGACAGGCACTTCTTCAGATTCGACACGTGAAATACATTGTGAACTGCACCGAGTTCAGCTGGTAGGTTTAGCTTGTAGGCCACTTTGCCTATTTTCTCAATGATCTCGAACGGTCCGACATACCGCGGATTTAGTTTGCCCCTTTTGCCAAAACGAACCACACCCTTCCAGGGTGAGACTTTAAGTAAAACCCGGTCCCCGACCTGAAATTCCAACGGTTTCCTACGCTTATCCGCGTAGGCTTTCTGACGGTCGCGTGCTGCCATCATGCGTTGTCGTATCTGTGCAATCTTTTCTGTGGCGTCCACTACAATCTCTGGACCCGTGATCTGACTATCCCCCACCTCTGCCCAATAGAGAGGTGACCGGCATTTACGTCCGTACAATGCCTCGAAGGGAGCGGCTTGTATGCTGGTGTGATAACTGTTATTATACGAAAACTCCACCAAAGGGAGATGCTTTTCCCAGCCGTTGCCGAAATCAATAACACATGCCCGAAGCATGTCTTCAAGAGTCTGGATCGTTCGCTCAGACTGCCCATCCGTCTGAGGATGATATGCTGTGCTCATGTCTAATCGTGAGCCAAAAGATTTGTGCATCGCTTGCCATAGCTCTGACGTGAATCGTGCATCCCGATCCGAAATAATAGAGGTTGGCACTCCGTGCCTCGAAACAACTTCTTTCAAGTAGATGTCTGCTAAGGTAGAGAACTTATCTGTTTCCTTAATAGCCAGGAAATGAGCAGACTTTGTGAGTCGATCCACGATCACCCATATAGTGTCATTCCCACGCTGGGATCTGGGTAGGCCTGTAACAAAATCCATGGAAATTTCTTCCCATTTCCATTGCGGTATCTTGGGTTGCTGAAGTAGGCCCGCTGGTTTCTGATACTCCACTTTGACTTTTGCACAAGTCAAACACTTGCCGACGTAAGTAGCGATATGGGCTTTCATGCTAGGCCACCAATATGTAGTTCTGATGTCGTGATACATTTTATCCGACCCTGGATGTATTGAGTAGCGAGACTTGTGTGCTTCATCCATCACAAGCTCTCGTAAACCGCCATAGAGTGGGACCCAAATACGTCCCGTTACATAGTAGGCACCATCTTCTTTTTGTTCCATTCGTTGCCTTGAGCCGCGTAAGGCTTCAGCTTTGACGTTGTCGGGTTTCAATGCTTCCATCTGAGCAGTTCGTATTTGTGCAGGAAGACTGGACTGAATAGTGAGCTGCAAGGCTCGTACACGCCTAGGTAAAGTATCTTTTCGACTGAGAGCGTCAGCCACAACATTGGCTTTGCCTGGATGATACTTAATAGCGCATTCGTAATCGTTAAGTAACTCGACCCATCGTCGTTGACGCATGTTCAATTCCTTCTGCTTGAAGATATGCTCGAGACTCCTGTGATCGGTGTAAATTGTGCACTTGGTACCGTACAGGTAGTGTCGCCATATCTTGAGCGCGAAAACAACAGCTCCCAGCTCTAAACCGTGCGTCGTGTAGTTCCGTTCATGTACCTTGAGTTGACGAGAAGCGTAGGCAATAACTTTATCCCGCTGCATCCATACACAACCAAGCCCCTGTATCGATGCGTCACAATAGACCACAAAATCATTCGTGCCCTCTGGCAATGAGAGAATAGATGCGCTGCATAGTCTATCCTTCAGGTATTGAAAAGCCGTTTCTTGTGTATTACCCCAACGATAGGTAACACCTTTCTGTGTCAACATAGTAAGCGGCTGTGCAATCTTGGAAAAGTCTTTGATGAATCGTCTGTAGTACCCCGCCAAACCCAAGAATTGGCGTATTTCTGTTGGTGTACGCGGTGCAGGCCAGTTCCGTATTGAATCTACCTTGGATGGATCGACATGAATCCCATCCCTGTTCACCACATGGCCTAAGAAGTGGACTTCACGAAGCCAGAAGTCGCATTTTGAAAACTTGGCATACAGTTGTTCCTTTCGAAGAAGTTCCAAGATAAGACGTAAGTGCTGCTCGTGTTCCTCCCGACTCTTGGAGTAGATCAGAATGTCGTCGATGAAGACAATGACGAACTTGTCAAGATAAGGTTTGCACACCCTGTTCATAAGATCCATGAGAACTGCAGGCGCGTTCGTAAGCCCAAATGGCATGACTAGAAACTCGTAGTGACCGTAGCGAGTTCTGAATGCTGTCTTGGAGACGTCCTCATCCCAGACTCTCAGCTGATGGTAACCTGACCTTAGATCAATCTTGGAGTAGTAACTCGACCCTTGCAACTGGTCGAATAAGTCGTCAATGCGTGGAAGAGGATAACGGTTCTTCACTGTGACCTTGTTCAGCTCACGGTAGTCTATGCACATCCTGAAAGTGCCATCCTTCTTTTTCACGAATAATACTGGAGCTCCCCAAGGCGAAGAGCTTGGACGAATAAAGCCCTTATCCAAGAGCTCTTGCAGTTGCTTTGAAAGTTCTTCCAGTTCAGTTGGAGCTAAACGATACGGTGCGCGAGCTATAGGTGCTGCTCCTGGAGCTAGCTCGACTTGGAATTCGACCTGACGATGAGGCGGTAGACCAGGTAAATCTTCAGGAACCACTTGAGGAAATTCGCGTACAACTGGAATATCCTCTATTCTTTTCTCCTTTGTCGATGCATCAGTAACAAGTGCCAAGATAGCCGTATGACCCTTTCGTAAACATTTCTGAGCCTTCAAGAAAGAGGTGATGCCAACCACAGCACCACTCTTGTCGCCTTGAACTTCGAGAGGTTCTTGGCCAGAACGAGGAATGCGAACAATCTTTTCATTGCATAGGATTTCTGCTTGCTGTTGCTGCTGGCGATTCTGTTTTGCAGGACGTGGGCTCCTGAATCCTTAGCTTCATGGCCCATCTTGAGGCACCTCTGGCAACGTCCCTCGTTGCACTAACCACCGTGGTGTTTGATGCATTTGTTACACATTGGGTGAATTCCCCGATGTCCACCCTGCCCCTGACCACCAGAAGTTGGCTGACTCGGGCTCTGTTGATCACTATTCTTGCGCTGCTGCTGTGCTTGAGACTGAACGGTAGCGGAACCCTTGCTGGAATACCCATCCCATTTCCGCTTGTTGTCACTAGGAGTAGCGGGAGTAGCAGAAGTGGTAGCGGTAGTAATGGTGCTGATACAACTAGGCAGCCTGCTCTGTTCCACTACCTGATCCGTGAGGCGATGAGCAAGACGCTGAATGTCTTGGATATTGTCGAGGTTAGCCGATGTAGCATGGCTCCGAATCTCTGAGGCTAGACCCTTGAGGTACAATTCGATATGATTGTTTGGAGGGTCCACCATGGTTGGACACAAGATGGCCAGTTCGTTCGGCCGTTTCGTATAAGCTTCAATTTCTGACCCCGTCATTTTCAAATGGTAAAGCTCCACTTCCAACTTGTGGATGTCATCACGCGTGCAGTATTCCCTTTCAATGCGTTCTTTGAATTCGTTCCAGGGGGTGGCGTTAGCAGCTGCCAACCCTAGTATCTGTGCTTGCGCGTTCCACCAGGTTAGCATGATTCCTTCCAAAGTACCAGTGGCATACTTGACCCTGCGAGCCTCAGGGCATTCACACATCTCGAATACTGACTCGAGCTACCCAAACCAATGGAGTAGTCCCACTGCTCCTTCTGTGCCACTGAATGTGCTTGGACGACAGTCCATGAAGTTCTTGAATGTGCAGACAGGTTGCTGTGCGTTCTGACCTGTTGCGCGAGAAAGATAGGTCAAGGTTAAGTGCGAGAGTTGGGTCACGAGAGTAGGATCTAACATCCTAGGATAGGTTTGGAATAGCAGGTTATACCTCCTGCTTGTGCGGCTGCAAGCGCCGCAGCAACTTGTTCGTTAATGAGAGCCGTCAACTGGGCTTGAGTCATGTTAACACGTCTAGACATGATCTTCATAGCAAATGTAACGTAAGTGAGAGGGGTTCGCGAGTAGTGCGATGACAGAAGGGTGTAAGCACGTAGGTGTTCTCAAGCAATAACAAGTAGCGAGTAATGTAATCTAAGCATACCACGAGCAAAGTTCTATGTAATTCTAGCATGTAGGCAATAAACATAAACCTTATTACCTAGGATGTTGAGTCTTGCACGTGGAGCGAAGCGTCGTTGTGGATCGTTGAGAGCACTGTACTGGTTATAGTCTGGTTTCAATAAAAACGTTTTCCCATATTAAAACCAAGTTCTCTAGAACCAATGGCTCTGATACCAATCTGTCACACCCCCAAAATCCACCTGCGGAGTATCACCTCTTGGGAGCGTGACTGACCAGGATCAAACCACCAATCATATAGAACAATATATATATTAAAAGTAATTGCCATTAAACCAAACCAAATCCATATGAAAGGTGTTCCAAAACATAGGTAAGTTATCACTGTTTGGCGGAAGTGTATAAAATAAAACCCATCATAATAAAGTATCAAGTGTCATAAGTGTTTAACAAGACAATCCCGATCCAAGCCCACAACGACCAACTCCTCCCTGTGCAAGCTCCATGTACCTAACGACCTGCAAGGCATGTAACAGAGGATCAACAACTAGTTGAGCGAGTTCACAGAAAGTAAATGCGTAATAGTAAGTTCGTTTGTAACATGTGGCTCTACTGGGCCGATAGTACGTTCTATTGGTGGGGGCTTCCCATGTTGCATAACCACTAGATTATTCGTAACCCTAAGTGTTCCTCACAACCGAGAACAGTAGTACGTACAAGCTTTACGTAGGTATTTCATACGTATCCTTCACAACCGAGGATAGTAGTGAGTATGAATGTCACGTAGGCTTTACGTGAGTGCCTGACCCAACCGAGGCAGTAGTGAATGATGTTATACGTAGATTTTACGTATGTGTCCTGCACAACCGAGGACAGTAAGTAGCATATGCATATGTGAGTTTTACGCATGTGTCCTGCACAACCGAGGACAGTAAGTAGTATAAGCATACGTGGGTTTATGTATGTGTCCTGCACAACCGAGGACACTGGTATGGTAGTCTAGTGGTAGTGTCAGTATGAATCTATTCAATCTCATTCCTTCAATCCCAATTCCCATGCCCAGGGAATCCCATGCCTTAGTAAGAGTGTGAACTCACCTTGGTTTGCTCGGTATGTTATTGCTTCTAGGGTTTATTAAATGTCTAAGTCCGTTACACACGACCTAGGATACATTGCACATGATTTATTCAATTAAGGTTTACAAATCCTTGATATTCAAGCAACTGTGTTCTGTGTGTTTAGTGTGTACAGGATGATATCACATAGAATGCTCACGCATGCAAGATCATACAGTTGTATTCAGTATCATACGACCATGTATAGAATCATACGTCACGTAAACAGTTAATCGTATTCACATAACTTATGCATCGTGTCTTTGATTACACAGTTTAATCTAACGATAACATCCGCGCGTAGCTGGATTAATACACTTTGCTTAGATCACATGCGCATCTGAGTTAATCATATTTAACATACATAGCATATTAAACAGCGTTAGTGGCTTAGCAAATTAACTTTCATATCTTAACAGATCCAATCGTCAACCAGCATACAATTCATGGTCTCACATTAATTCTACACAAAATAAACAAGGCCTTGCCCCTTTTTTAAAAGTCAGATAAGTGTGGGGGGGGGGGGTTTCCCCAGTTCAAAACTCGGATAGCACATGGGGGTTTCAAAACTTGGACAACATGACTTTCACACATGAAATTCGGAGCAAAAGAGGTGGTTGAAACTCGGATAAGGGGTGTGGGGGTCACAAGGTCGGACAAGAGGTCCCCCCTTAAAACTCGGACTCCCACTAACATGCTAAGAAAAGTCGGACCCATGTATGCTCATAAAAGTCAGACTAATAACCTCCTAAAACTCGGACCCTACAACATGTTAAAGCTCGGACTAGAACAAGCAAAAACTCGGACCAAGTGTGTTGTGTATATAAGTCGGACTAGGGCCACATAACCTCAAAAGGTCGGACAAAAGATTAGCTTCACAAAACTCGGACATGGGCTCCTTTTAAAACTCGGACAAGATCCCTTCTCCTAAAGCTTGGGCCCTTTACTTTAATTTTCAACATTCGGATCATGTTTGATTCATAAAAGTCGGACTACAATCTAGCTAGTAAAAGTCGGACAGATCATTTTATTTCACAAGAATACGGACAAGGCTAAATGATGTGAAACTCAGACAACTTGTAAAATCAAAGCTCGGACATAACATTATCACTTAAAACTCAGACAATTACATGCGTGAACTCCAATCATTGCACAGAATCAAACAAATCAGATCAGTTACGTTCTTGTTTTCATACGAACAGAAAACCCTAATAATATACTTTGCATAACAGGAATCACTTTAACAATTAACAACTTCATCCTATCAAGCATATCTTGTCATCAAACAACGATTTCACGACTAATCATTATCATAACACAATAATCAAGATTCAATTCAGTAAATACAGGACCATCATATCAAGAACTAGGGTTTGCAAGGATTACAAGAATCAAGAATTGATATCAATCAAATAATCAACAAACAATCATTAACAATTACCTTGTGTTGATTCTAGAGAAAATGTGGAAATCGAAAAGTGATGAATAGCTTGCCAATGATGATATGATGATTGTCAGAGAAAACCAAAGAATGAAAGTACGTGCCTTGTTTCTTGTGTGAGGTTTAGTGAAGAATTAGGGTTAAGTATCATATAAGTTTCACCAATAACTCTACACACCCTTAATTATAATATTTTACAATAGTACACCATCTCAAACAGTTTCACAGTTTCACCACCAAGTTTATGCATTTGACAAGTCTATCAATATTTAACAAACAACCATGCACCATCACACAATACACTTCATTGTATAAAAACGTTACAGTTCCATAGCCAATTATTTGTGCAATTAAACAACTACACAATAGATGAACGTGCAATAAATGCGAAATAGGAATCTTGGAAATTCGAGTTGTCACATGAATGCACTAGAGTGCAATCATATTATGCTAAATTATAAGATTTAGTTCCTAAAGAACAGTATCCTCAAAGTCGGCATGTAGTTGTAATCACACATAGTGTAATCACATTGGAATTTGTAATTGGAATATGAATAACAAGGATAAAGATAAACTTCTTGAAATTTATATTGTCATTACAAACATAGTTGAAATATGTACATTGTTTTCAGAAATAAACAGAAAATGTAGAGGTTCAAATGATCATAAATGCTTGATCATAAACTTTAGCCTCATTGACATTGAACACTCGTCCATTAGCATTGGCAAGCTTAGGGCAGTTTCGCTTGAAATGATTTAAATCACCACAATTGAAACATGCTCGAGGGCGAGTCTGAGTAGAGGCTGCTCGGTTCTGGATACGGCAGGTCACAGCTAGATGTCCAAATAGACCACAGATTGTACACTGGCGACAAGGAGAATTTGTTGCACGGTGATAGTTGCAATGATTGCACCGAGGTTGCTTTCCATGATAAAATCCCTTAAAGGGTACTGAGTTCAGTGGAACTGGTGCAGGAATTGCAAAAATTCTTTCAAGTCTTGCGCTTCTTAGAATATTTAGAAGATTCGGCCTTTGTTTCCTTTGAATTCTCCTTAGTAGTTTCAATGTTTTGTTTCTCGTCTCCCTTTCTAAAAAGTTTCCCTTTTCTAACCTGGGAGTCGGTTAGGGTTGCGGCTAATTCCTTAGCCTCCCTAAGCGTTGCAGGTTTCCTGCCAGTGACAATGTCTTGGACAGGATTAGGTAGGCCATCAATGTATTTCTCAACGGCCCGATCCAAAGGTGTGACCATAGTGGGGCAAAGTAGGCTTAGTTGTTCAAATCGGTCAGTATAGGCAAGGTTTTCCCTGTCACACCCTGGCTTTTGCGGAAGCGTGGATTATTTTGGTGTGACTTCTTAATACGATAGCAACAATCATGACAATGCTATATGATAAAAATACAAGACGTACATCCATTCATTAAGTTTTAAAGTACCATAACATCAGTGTTTGGAAAATGTCGACACTTAAAATAAGTTACAAACCATACTTGTCTATAACGTGTTCATAAGACACAACAAAAGACTCTTAATAAAATAAGGTTTAAGACATGTAACCCGTCCAGGTAAGGGTTACACATCCTAAATCTATTGCCCTGAATGACATCTTACTCAATGCAACTTGACTTATGCATGCTTTGCCGAATCCGCTAATTCCCTGAAATACATGTAGTTTGAAAAATCAACATAATATTGAGCGAGTTCGTGTGTACGTGAGTATGTAAAGACCTTTATAATGTGATTGTATGTATTAAAATCCCTGGTATGTAGCAATTAAGGAAAAAGAGATCACCATTGGGTTGCAAGGCCAATGATATGTGTGAAGTGATGCAGGAAGACTCAAACCTAGCAGATTTTGGCGTCGGGCTCATAGTCACCTCATGGTCCACTCAGCGGACTCAGGAGTAGGACTCGCTACACCCGAATAGATCTATCACTCATGACCCTCGGTCCTACAACGAGGATTAATGGCCTTAAGTTCCACCTACCCACTCATACCATGTATAAAAGTGTCTGTAATTATTGTAACTTGTATTCCACCCCCGAAGTATAAAACTGGAAACAATTAAGAGAAAAGGGGGACATGAACTCACAGTATTGCGTCTTCAGTATGTGTAACCCAAATCTCCTCAGCAAACACGACTACCTACAATGGTCTAACGTCTATTAGACGAACGGGTCGTGCCTTGTTTTAGTATTTATGTTTTTGAGTTACGTTTTTGATATTATTCCAAGTTACAATAATTATATTTAGTTTTGGAATAACTGTTTACACAATATTTCTGTATTAATACTTCCCAAGTATTCGTATTCATATTTCCTTCCCAAGGATGGGGTCTATCATACATGGTTATCCGTATTCTTGTATTTGTTTATCTAGCCATGTAGTGGCGCCGTATTCCGGTGTGTTACTCCAAAAGAATATATATCTTTAAGTCCCACTAAGGAATTTATAAATAACTTTATTTTTATTCAAAATAATACAGTCCAAGAAAATATATATATTTTTTCCCAAAAATACTATATTTCTTAATGAACTCGAGTAAAAATACTTTTACTTTCCCAAATAATAATACATTTTCTCTTGTCCCAAAAATATGGTATAACTTAGCAATACGTACAAAAATCATATTTTCACCTCTTTCGTATCCAAAATAACGTTTACCAAAAATATATTTATAAGAGTATTTCCGGAATATTTTGTAAGCTACGCTTTTGTGTTTGGCTTCACAATACTGACCGTATAACCTAATTATTTATTCCTTGTGATTCTTGGTATTATTTTGGAGTTGTAAATTTCATGGTATTTGTTAAGTTATATTATTTCACCCTAATTACTTGGTTCCAATTAATCAGTCAAGGCCTATGGTGTGCACGTATACACGATCAGTTGATATTTACAAGGTTCGACTAACAGTCAAGATCATCACGTACATGCAGGTAACAACTAACACATAGCATTTATCAGTTATACAGGCTCATGCAATCATACTTCACATTTAACAGTACATGACTAACCTAGTTAATCCTTAACAGACGTAACTAAGTTTACTGTGCTGATTTCTAAGTCGACGAAACCCCTTAGTTTCGTCGTAATCACCATTCGACGAAACGTCTGGTTTCGTCGTGCATTCCTTTCGGCGAAACACCCTACTGTTTCGTCGTGATTACCCTCGGCGAAACACCCTCCTGTTTCGTCGTGCCTGTTTGGTCGTGATATGCGTTTCGTCCATATGGTCAGTTACGTCGTGTAACTGATAATTACCCAGAACCCTAACCGCCGATCTTCATCATCATACAGAAATCATACAATCATACAGCAATCATGCATTAATCTATTTCACATACTATCTAGCATGAATCCCTAAATCATCAAGGTACCCTTATGCGATTTATGTTGAGATCTGAATGTATTAGATGATGAGATCTATTTAACACAATTACAATATTAGCAGAAACATGAGTAGTGAATGTAACCAATTGCAATCATCAAACTTTCATAAGAATAACATCACATGCAATCATCGAATCATCGGCACAACGATTCTAGGTTCCTAATCTTTACAAAAACCCTAATCCTGCACACCAAATTCATCACATAGAGTTTGACACTAACCGTAACGCCAGATGTTTTAGATAGATTGAGATGGATGGTGCCTGGGGTTCTCTACAATTGCCGTCGCACAGAAGGGGGGGGGGAGTTCTAGGGTTTCTAAACTGCCAACAGTGTGACGAATGAAACAAAATACCCACTAAATATCCGCGTAACGTACTGGGCCTTTACTGGGCTTCGGCGAATCATTGGGCCGGCGAAACGCCTTGTTTCGTCTAGATGTTTATGAAGAAACATACTTGTTTCGTCGAGTTGGTTGGCGGCGATACATAAGTTGTTTCGTCGAGATACTAGTGTGAAACTTTATGTGTCGTCAGTCAAACACAAGTTTATAACACTAAGCATATAATACAATATTCTCATAACATCCCAACATATATTAAACACGTATGGTTACAAGGCAAACAAATCGTGGAAGCTCGAGTTGTCACAAAAGAAATTCAAGCACTTTCTGTTTGGCCAACGGATCTGGCATATATGTCAGGTTAATGGTTTCTGCTTGGGTTAACAGATGTGGTTCCTAAGTAACAACCTTTACGAGTTTGGGCCAAGGTTTCCAAAGGTCCTAGTACATGTTTCCTAGATTCTCAAAGTTTCACATTCTGTGTAAAGTTGTCCTGTGCATCGTGTAGGAAACACCATTTTTTTGCACGTCTAAAACAAGTTGTTGTCCCACAATTTCCCAGTTGTATTTTCTTCCTGAATTTACAGCTACTTGATCTTCAATCAGTCGGGACATACGGGTTGGATCCTCGCAGTTAGTCCTATAAGTAGTTTGTCAATCCTTAGCAAGAGTAGCGGACTCTTGTTGGCTAGCTCGTTCGGCTCCTGGTAGTTTGATGTTCATTTGAGAGTCATCGTCCTTCTTGTTGACTAGCAGAAATGGGGTTACCCAAAAGGGAATTTTTGGTCTGTTATCTTCATTCTCTATCCACTACTGAAACTACACTGTCAATCCTTGCATTTCCGAAGGTGTAAGTCTCCAGCGTGCATTTACTACAAACGCGGTGCCTGGAATCAAATCGATGTGAAATTCGACTTGTCATTGAGGAGATATTTCTGGCAAGTCTTTGGGGGAGACTCCAGGACATTCCTTATCACTAGAATATCTTCGTGTTTTGGTCCTTCGACTCTCTTATCCACGACATGAGTCAAGAAAACTACACATCCTTTAAGCAACAATTTCCTGTGCCCTCAAGCAATTGGTAGATTGTAGGGGCGTATCCTGCTTCATGAGTCAAGATCGTTCCCTCATTCACCGTCGGGATGCGGATATCAATCTTCGCTTGATCGCGTGGCAACTAATCCATCCCTACTACCTCGTCGAAGCTTCCCAACTCAACTAGTTGTAGAGCAACCGTAAACTTACGCTCTCCAGGTTCTATCTTGCCCTTTTTAGTTACTGCGTTGGCTTCCACTAGCTTTACCTAGCTAGTTCCATCGAGTGAGAGTTATCTAACTCACTTGCTACTAAACCAAGTATACTCTCAAACTCTAGAGATGCGAGGCTTAGAAATTGTAACAATATCTTACAACACAGATGCATAACATTGAGTAATATGGAACGTACCGAGACTTGAATCCCGGCGTGCTCCCCTAGCTCTGCTACTGAGCTTTTATCCTTGTGCCTGATTCTTCTTAGGGCAGTATTTTCTGAAATGCTTCTTACTCCCACAGTTAAGACAACCTTGAGCACATTATTGTTTGTCACTTGACCTGCCTTTGTCGTTGTCGTTGTTTTCTAAGTAGTTCTTGCTGCCTTCTTGGCCTCCATCTCTACGTTCAGTGTCTTGTCTACACGTTTCTTTAGGATGCCCCCTCTTACCACAGTTTTCACATTTTTCATATTTACATCGTCTGACATGATAACGTAGACAATTGTCGCACTTAGGTAGTATACCCATGTAGTCTTTTCCCTTTTTGGCCTTCTTCTTGCTACTCCCCCGAGTAACCACCTTGAAATTTGCAAGCTTTCTTTTGTTATCCCCAGAAAACTCTACAAGAGTCTCCTTTTTCTCCTTCGCAGTGGAAAATTATCCCCGTCTAACTGCTTCTCCCGTGAGCGCCACGCTTATGTCGATAGCCTCGGTGATCGTTGAAGGTTTAGACGTTGTTACCAGGCTTAGAATCTGAGGTGCCAGTCCCCCAATGAAACGTTCGATCTTCCTAGATTCTGGTTCCACCAAACGTGAAGCAACTTGTGATAATTCGCCAAATCTCTGCACATATTCAGCTATCTTTGGACCCTCCATTTTCAAGCTCCATAGTTCAGTTTCCAATTTCTGGACTTCTGCCTTAGAGCAATATCTCTTACGCATCAGTTCCTTCAGTTCGTGCCACGTCAAAGCATACGCAGTGGTCTCGCCCATTGCCTGAACCTGAAGGTTCCACCATGATAGAGCCCCATCTAAAAATAGCCCAGCTACGTATGTGACCTGATGTTCTGGGGCACTTTTGCTCAACCGTAAGACAGAATTTGTCTTCTCCACCCAACGCACAAAAGCTAAGGCACCCCCAGTGCCGTCGAATCCTCGAGGTTTGTGGTTTAAGAACTGCTCGTAAGTGCAGTCGCTGGGTGGGTTATTTCCTGAGGTACCTCCGCCGTGTTCGGAGCGAAGGGCCTCGAGTTTTGCGATGGCTTGTGAGATGCGTTCTTGTAGTCGTGCCGTCGACGTGGTTGGAGGGTTGTTGGCATTGAAGTTCCCTTGTGTCGACATTTTCTGAGAAGAAGATAGGTTAGGTCAGGTCTTATTCGTTCGGGTAGTGCATATAGTTGTTTAGAGATCATATGCACATACACATAATAGGTTATCAACCAATCAAGCAATAGTATAATCATAGTATAACCAAGTAATTTGGTAATTATGTTTAATGAGAGCATAGCAAGTAAGCACGTAGCATTATAATTATAACACACACATATAGATCAATAACGCACTTAATGAAAACATAGCGACTAAGCTTTCGTTGGTCATTGGTCACAAAGTATTGTCGCATGCTTAATGATGATTGGCTTCTCGTTATTCCCTGGCCAAAATTGTGTTATCTTCCAAATGTATCACATCAACAGGGACACATAATCACCCTACCCTTGTCCATTTAATATATTAGTGTATCAAAATTACGTAGTCAGATGTGGTCTTCAAAAGTCTCCACAATCTCGGCTTATCATTAATGTCCTACCCAAATGTAATGCAATCCGCATAATCTAGAAACCAATATGCTGGTGACTGAGGTGGAGAAGGAAAGAAAAGTAAACTGTTTATCATGCGTGAGCTCCTTCACGAGCTTGTATATACGTCGAAGTAAGTAACTGATCTGCTGCTCGGCAATAAAGAGACAAGCATCAAAACCTGGGAAAGGTGTAATAGCAGCAGGTGAGAGCGCAAAAGGAATCTTGATGAAAGTATACTGGCAATAGACAGGGTGGAGGACGTGTTGCCAGCTCAAGCTCCAAAAACTCTGCGGCTTATACCCTCAATCTGCAGCTGATGTTACAGGAGCACCCATTCCGTGTGTAGCCTCCATATTGTGAGGGATGGTAAAGGTCTAAAATTAGTATAGTGTATGATAGGAACCTTCGAAATGGCACGTCCAGCGCGGTAGATTTGAAAGTAACGAACGGTGCGGCCCGCGAGGTCGTAGAAAATGCTACTGTGGCAAAAGGAATCGTTACGCGGGTGCTGACCTGGAGTACCTTCCCGGGGTAAGGGTATGTTTTGAAAGGAAGCGATAGGCACGCTGGCGCAATGGACGTCAGTCTTCACAAGAGCCACATCCGCAGGTGAGGGTGCAGGTACAAACGTCTCTACTGATAGGAAGATCATTAGGTGCAGGTACTAGGTCGAGTAAAAAGGATACATTGTCTGGTAAGTCAAAAGAAACAAGGTCATGATCCATCAAGGGCGCAGGATCAGCAGGTGCAACATCGAGCTGCCCCACAAAGGTGCAGAAGCTAGCTCAGGGGCAGTCTCTGGGTCGTGTAACGACGTGGTGCCTCGAACAAGTGATAGTTGCAACAGTTATAATGGCGTCGTCGTCTATGTCAATAGTCGAAAGCCGTGATCTGGCTATTTGTAAGGCTGCAGATGTCACAGACTCAAAGGAGTCTGAGATTGGCTGTATGCTAGAATCAGATTGGCTGTATGCTAGAATCAGAGGATAGCTTGTTAACAGGGGTCTCAAAAGTGAAGTTAGTAACAACGTGCTCGTCAAACTTTCCATCATCATAGGTGTTGTCAGAAGAGCCTTTAATAATATGCCAATGTCATCATCAATTATTCGTTGAGTAGCCAACCTTCAGAAGGAATGTCCACAGGAGGCGCATTGTCGAGGTTTGGAGTCAGGAGGTGCTCTCCACCAAAGTTTCCAAATGGTAAGGCGGTCGTGGACCGAATTAAGAACGACAGGAAGACTCTCGTCAAGGAAACCATCGGCAAGGGTAATTCATCACCAAAGTCTAGTAGCGCGAACGGTTGGAAATTGTCCTCGTCCTTGGTCAGCATGTCAGGGTCACTCTCAGTGTCTGTCGTAGATATCTCCGACACAGGTACAGTCTCATCATCTGTGGCGGTGGTCGTAGGGTCATTATTATCTGACAATTCGTTCCCCGAGGAAGGTGACGTGTGTGCCGATACATAGTAGTCATAGCAGGTATATCCATAATAATCATTAGAAATCAGCGTATGCAAATAAGTATAATTTATCACGTAGTCATGTATTCACATTATCTTTCCTAGTCTTTCAGGCAAATCTCCCTGTCTCTCAGACTAAACCACCCAGTCTCTCAGACTAAACCTCCTAAGTCTCTAAGACTAACACATCCCGTCTCTCAGACTAAATCTCCTCAGTCTCTAAGACTGAACTCCCTAGTCTCTAAGACTAACTCCCTGGCCTCTAAGACCAAACCTTCCCAGTCTCTAAGACTAATTCCCTGGTCTCTAAGACCAACTCCCAGTCTCTAAGACTAATTCCCTGGTCTATAAGACCAACTCCCAGTCTCTAAGACTAATTCCCTGGTCTCTAAGACCAACTCCTTGTTCTCTAAGACCAATTCCCTGGTCTCTAAGAGCAACTCCCTGGCCTCTAAGGCCAAACCTTCCCAGTCTCTAAGACTAATTATCCCAAGCCTCTAAGGCTAATCCTCCCTCAGCCTCTAAGACTGAATTATAAATATGAATTTTGAAATGTGTATTTGTGCTTTTTGTTTGTAAAAACGTTTGTTCCCTGGATCTGGACATTTTGTATATGCAATGAATAACAAGTTGTGAAAACATTTTCGTGAGAGCCCAAATGATCGTAGTCTAGACTCGAGAAAGGATCCTAGTTCGCTACGATCGAGGCTCTGATACCAAGCTGTCACACCCTGGCTTTTGCGGAAGCATGGATTATTTTTGTGTGACTTCTTAATACCATAGCAACAATCATGACAATGCTATATGGTAAAAATACAAGACGTACATCCATTCATTAAGTTTTAAAGTACCATAACATCAGTGTTTAGAAAATGTCGACACTTAAAATAAGTTACAAACCATACTTGTCTATAACGTGTTCATAAGACACAACAAAAGACTCTTAATAAAACGAGGTTTAAGACATGTAACCCGTCCAGGTAAGGGTTACACCTCCTAAACCTATTGCCCTGAATGACATCTTATTCAACGCAGCTTGACTTATGCATACTTCGCCAGATCCGCTAATTCCCTGAAATACATGTAGTTTGAAAAATCAACGTAAAGTTGAGTGAGTTCGTGTGTAAGTGAGTATGTATAAACCTTTATAATGTGATTGTATGTATGAAAATCCCTGGTAGGTAGCAATTAAGGAAAAAGAGATCACCATTGGGTTGCAAGGCTAATGATATGTGTGAAGTGATGCAGGAAGACTCAAACCTAGCAGATTTTGGCGTCGGGCTCATAGTCACCTCATGGTCCACTCAGTGGACTCAGGAGTGGGGCTCTCTACACCCGAATAGATCTATCACTCATGACCCTCGGTCCTACAACGAGGATTAATGGCCTTAAGTTCCACCTACCCATTCACATGATCTAAGTAGTATACCCTCCTTAAGCTAATCATACCATGTATAAAAGTGTCTGTAATTATTGTAACATGTATTCCACCCCCGAAGTATAAAACTGGAAACAGTTAAGAGAAAAGGGGGACATGAACTCACAGTATTGCGTCTTCAGTATGTGTAACCCAAATCTCCTCAGCAAACACGACTACCTACAATGGTCTAACGTCTATTAGACGAACGGGTCGTGCATTGTTTTAGTATTTATGTTTTTGAGTTACATTTTTCATATTATTCCAAGTTATAATAATTATATTTAGTTTTGGAATGACTGTTTACATAATATTTCTGTATTAATACTTCCCAAGTATTCGTATTCGTATTTCCTTCCCAAGGATGGGGTCTATCATACATGGTTATCCATATTCTTGTATTTGTTTATCTAGCCATGTAGAGGCGTCGTATTCCGGTGTGTTAATCCAAAAGAATATATATCTTTAAGTCCCACTTAGGAATTTATAAATAACTTTATTTTTATTCAAAACAATACACTCCAAGAAAATATATATATTTTTCCCAAAAATACCATATTTCTTAATGAACTCGAGTAAAAACACTTTTACTTTCCCAAATAATAATACATTTTATCTTGTCCCAAAAATATGGTATAACTTAGCAATACGTACAAAAATCATATTTTCACCTCTTTCGTATCCAAAATAACGTTTACCAAAAATATATTTATAAGAGTATTTCCGGAAGCGTGGATTATAACTTAGCTCTGATACCAAGCTGTCACACCCGGGCTTTTGCGGAAGCGTGGATTATTTTGGTGTGACTTCTTAATACCATAGCAACAATCATGACAATGCTATATGATAAAAATACAAGACGTACATCCATTCATTAAGTTTTAAAGTACCACAAGATCAGTGTTTGGAAAATGTCGACACTTAAAATAAGTTACATACCATACTTGTCTATAACGTGTTCATAAGACACAACAAAAGACTCTTAATAAAATGAGGTTTAAGACATGTAACCCGTCCAGGTAAGGGTTACACCTCCTAAACCTATTGCCCTGAAGGACATCTTATTCAACGCAGCTTGACTTATGCATACTTCGCCAGATCCGCTAATTCCTTGAAATACATGTAGTTTGAAAAATCAACATAAAGTTGAGCGAGTTCGTGTGTAAGTGAGTATTATAAACCTTTATAATGTGACTGTATGTATTAAAATCCCTGGTATGTAGCAATTAAGGAAAAAGCAATCACCATTGGGTTGCAAGGCTAATGATATGTGTGAAGTGATGCAGGAAGACTCAAACCTAGTAGATTTTGGCGTCGGGCTCATAGTCACCTCATGGTCCACTCAGCGGACTCAGGAATGGGGCTCGCTACACCCGAATAGATCTATCACTCATGACCCTCGGTCCTACAACGAGGATTAATGGCCTTAAGTTCCACCTACCCACTCACATGATCTAAGTAGTATACCCTCCTTAAGCTAATCATACCATGTATAAAAGTTTCTGTAATTATTGTAACATGTATTCCACCCCCGAAGTATAAAACTGGAAACAGTTAAGAGAAAAGGGGGACATGAACTCACAGTATTGCGTCTTCAGTATGTGTAACCCAAATCTCCTCAGCAAACACGACTACCTACAATGGTCTAACGTCTATTAGACGAACAGGTCGTGCCTTGTTTTAGTATTTAGGTTTTTGAGTTACGTTTTTGATATTATTCCAAGTTATAATAATTATATTTAGTTTTGGAATAACTGTTTACACAATATTTCTGTATTATCCCACGGATGGGGTCTATCGTACATGGTTATCCGTATTCTTGTATTTGTTTATCTAGCCATGTAGTGGCGTCGTATTCCGGTGTGTTAATCCAAAAGAATATATATCTTTAAGTCCCACTTAGGAATTTATAAATAACTTTATTTTTATTCAAAACAATACAGTCAAAGAAAATATATATATTTTCCCAAAAATACTATATTTCTTAATGAACTCGAGTAAAAATACTTTTACTTTCCCAAATAATAATACATTCTTGTCCCAAAAATATGGTATAACATAAAATACGTACAAAAATCATATTTTCACCTCTTTCTTATCTAAAATAACGTTTACCAAAAATATATTTATAAGAGTATTTCCGGAATATTTTGTAAGCTACGCTTTTGTGTTTGGCTTCACAATACTAAGCGTATAACCTAATTATTTATTCCTTGTGATTCTTGGTATTATTTTGGAGTTGTAAATTTCATGGTATTTGTTAAGTTATATTATTTCACCCTAAAATAATGTAACTATTCCACAAAGTATACAAATATTCACACAAGTGTCTTTAGTGTAAAATATATATTTTAAATATATATTTACCCGCTTTTATTTACGAAAACCCACCTCCGTCACTTTGAAATATTGTAACAAAACTTATGGCGAAGTTTATTTCTGAAAAATAAAGTTAAACACATTTGTAAACGCTTGTTAGAAATTAAGTTTCTAAGTCTTGGGATTTTTAGAAAATTTCGCCAGAGTTTCCCCTAAAAACGGAGGTGTTCATGCTATTAAGCATATCATTTTCTTGTCAAAATCAATCAACAATCATTCCTTAAGTAATTTTACATCACCAAGAGCAAAACTATATGCGTTACATGTTAATTATGAACTTGATATATCACAAAAACGTGTAGTAACTTAGTAAAGCTTTTAGTAGACTTAGTTACCTTCCGAAACATATTTATTTCTTTAAAAATCACTTTCTTGAAAATATTTAGTGTTTACAACCCGTAAGCAATTTTTACTGAAATTACAACTCTTGAACTCTTCTTGTAAATAAAAGGATTTTCACACTTGTTTTACTTTAGAAAAAAATTTTGTAAGTGTGTGTAAAAATCATAATCTTTTAGGGATCGTTCCTTGAACTTGGTTTATGTACAAAACTTTTTGTATAACCCGGATCTACAAGATCACCAACCTACTTTGTTTATTTATATTTCAAGAAAAATCATTATTATGAAGTTCATGCCTTACTAGAAAGTGGTTATTTATGTAATACATAACCATTCTCTAATCTTGTTAAATCATATTAATAGATATTATTTAACAAGATTCAAGAATATAATTAACAACATACTCATAACAATACACTACTAGTCACATTATGCCATCTTCATGTTTCAATCATAAGTAAACTTTAGGTAAGCTTTACGTTTAGGTTTTTAGTGTTCTTGTATTTTACATGATCCCATCATAAAATAATCTTTTAACTACTCAAAATAGACATAAACGAGAGTAAACCGAGACTTACTACTAGCACAAGGCTAGGTAGAATCTAGTGAGAAAATGTTGAGAAACGATGATGAAAAAGCTAGAAACCAAGTCCTTTTGAATGCTCCACAAGTGCAACCTTCTTGAATCACCTTCAAAGCTTGAATGTAACTTGATATTGATGAAGATGATGATGTTTATGTGGTGGTGATGGGGGCGGTTATGGGAGCCGACAGAGGGAGAGAAAAGAGTGAAGTGAGGGAGTGAATATTTGAAGTATGGTTGTGATCTTGGAGCCTTACATATAAAGATCATCCATCATGTTTTGTTTACATCAACAAGGAACCAATCTAATATAAAATTGAATTAATAATCTAGAAGTGATATGGAAGTATGGTGTAGATGATTTGTGGGTCCATCATGGGACCGAATTCGGTTTTAGGGGGGGGGGGGCGGTTAATGATAAATTTTGCAACTAAAAGGTAATGGTTAGTTAGATAGCAAGTATAGACTTATATGTGTCAGTGAATTGATTTTTAGTGGGTGTTATGGTAAACAGGGACCACGACAAGCCGCGAAATAGTGAAACAATGTGTTTGGCAAAAATTTAGTGTTCCGGGTAAAGTCCGGTTGTTCGGTTGGATAACGTTCCGTTAAAGTGTTTCATTATTCCTTATAGTGACTTTTATATATATTTTTGCAACACTCTTAATCCCCGGCACTTAGGAAAGTATAAAGGACCATTCTGACATATTTTTGTACTCTACTAGCATATTAAAATGCTGAATTTTATAAATAAATGCAAAATTCTGCATTTAAAGTGTGTTTTAGGCACTTCCCGGCACTATAACTATCACCTAGTGACGCAGTTTTATGGTCCTCACTTCCCTACACTCCATACTAATGTAGTACCTTGTCCCTGGCTCATACTAGGCCTCTATATAGTGTCTGTCTATGTGCTGGCATTATCAGCATGTTTTCTGGGTTATCCGCTCAGTGTGCTAACTATGCTTTGTGAATCAAGTTTGTCACTAAAGTTTGTGTGAAATAAATGGAGTGATAGTATGAAATGTGATGCATATGTATGTATATAACAGAAATCAGAAAGCAGTTTATTCACAGTTGTAATCAAGCACAGTCATTAAGTACAAATTAAATGTTAATTAATTGTACGGCAGCATGCAAATTTGACAGTGCTCACATTCCCCACTATCCTGTTTTAGATAATAGAATTCGTTTTCAAGTGCCCTTATTTCGCTTCGTGGGCAGAATTGTTTCTTTATAAGATTTTTAAATTCTTCCCACGTTTGTGCCATTGCTATATCGGCACCTCAGTCTCTCATGATACCATTCCACCAAGTGAGTGCTCTCTTTTGGAAAATACTAGAGGCGAACTCCACCTTGCGCTCACTGGGACACTGAACATGGCGGAACATGGTTTCTATACTCTCAAACCATTGTAGGAGCCTAGTTACTCCTTCAGATCCATTAAACCTGAGTGGTTTAGCCGAGTTGAATTGTTTATAGTTACATGATGATATAACATTGTTGTTGTTGTTGTTGTTTTGGATTTGGTTGTCACTCCCCGGCCGTGTTAAAACAACAAAACTGCGGCGGAAACTGTGACATCTGTACCTCTGCGGCCATCAAACATATACCAAATCAATGAAATATTGTATTTCATACTTGGAATTTGTGTAAATATGTGTATCATTTTCACATATCAATTCTTGTTTGATTTCAAGCTTTAAATCGCTTTTTGGAAAGTTATACGCGAACTGATGCGTAAACGTAATTAGTTTAACGCGACAAACACTCTGGAATAGTGACATAGGCTTAACATACCATAAACAACTTTTACATAACTTAGAAATAAGTTTTGGAAGGTTTGGTGTGTCGAAATCAAGTTTATTCGCTTACAGGGACTAATTTCGACAAACTGCGAAAGTATGGTGATTCGTACTATAACGAACATTCTGGAACTTGATCGTAAGTTAAACATGCCCTAAATATCCTATACATTGCTTAGAAATAGGCTTTGAGGTGTTTGGTGTGCAAAAATAAACTTATTGGTCATTCAGGGACTAAAAGCATCAAAAAGTGCACAAGTTTGCATTTTCGCGCATATCTTACGTTCTGAATATATCCGGACACCCAAAAATTTATGTAATCATTAAAATATTTTATTTTAGTGATTGGCATGATAAAATTCTATTCGTCGTTTAATTTGGATCGTTATTGCGTTCGTTACGACTTCCGTCGTAATTAATCGAACAACGCAACCGTACGACCAAACGAACCGACATCCGAGATATTTTTGAGCATGTTTTGAGTTCCCAATACTTCATTTTAGAGCCTTGAAATGGGGTTAGCGGGGCTTAAACGTGTGAAAAATGCATCGAAAACCAAGTTTTGGGCATGTAGGGGCTAAAAATGTAAATCTGTCAAAGTTCTTAGGCCTGGGGCGTAAGCCTAAGCTTAATTCTTACACGGGGCGCGAGAGCCTATCAGACAGAAACATTGAATTTGGTCTTTTAGCTCGATTTTGATGGTTTTTATCTCTAGTTTTTCATGATATGGGCTGGTTTGTGTGGAGAACAAGTCCCCCAATCAGTCTATAAAAATTGTATGGCCTAGATCATTCCCTCTTCTCCAAGAAATTGTAACATTTGTGCTTGAAATCATTGTGAACAGTTCAGTTATCAATAAAACAATGTTATTTGATCCCAATGTTTGTTTAGTTATGTTTTACATTTTTCATGTTTTGACTTTTGTTCGATTTTAAACTCTACATCGCTTTCTAGAGAATTATACGCAAACTGGTGCGTAAACATACTCAGTTTAATGCAACAAATACTCTGGAACATCAACATATACTCAACATACCTTAAATGACCTTTACATTACTTAGAAATAAGTTTTGAAGGCTTTGGTATGGCAAAAACAAGTTAATTCGCTTACAGGGACTAAACTTGACAAACTGCGAAAGTAGGCCAATTTGAACTGTAAAAAACATTCCGGATCATGACCATAAGTTAAACACACCATAAATATCCTTTACATAGCTTAGAAATAGGCTTCGAGGTGTTCGGTGTGCTAAAATAAACTTTTGGATCATTCAGGGACTAAAAGTGTCAAAAAGTGCATAAGTTTGCACTTTCGCGCATAACTTACGTTCTGAATACATCCTGACATTCAAAAATTTATGTAAGCATCTTAATATTATCCCTTAGTGTTTCGCATGAGAAAAATCCATTCGTCGCGCAATTTGGATCGTTTTTCGCGCTTATGCGCATTCCGTCGTAATTAACCGAACATCGCGATCGTACGACCAAACGAACCAACATCCGACATATTTTTGAGCATGTTTCATGTCCTCAATGTTTAGGCATCATTTTAGGGCCTTAAAGATGGCTTAACGGGCCTTGAACGTGTCGAAAATGGCCTTAAACCATAACAGGGACCTAAACTGTCATTTTTGAAACTTGGCATCTGATCAGAACCTCCAGGCGACCCGCGTAAGACTAAGGGCAACCTTCACGCGGGCCGCGTCAGCCCTGCAGATGCGAAAACTCGTTTTTCTTGCAAACTATGTTTGACTTTCTGCGTTGACCAGCCTATGGTCAACACGAAGTTCGTTTGAACTTCATAACGTGAGCGTGATCACGATGGTTATAGTCCCTAGTGACTACACCTACTGATTACCACGTTATCCAGGCTCAGTGACGAGTCGTAGTTTCGGCCAAAATGCGCATTCTTGCGTATTTTGTAACCAAACTACTCATAGGTATCAAAACCGTTGTTTTGATACCAAACCTGTTTTCTAAACTTAGGTAAGCATGTTCTAACATGCTTAGCTCGTCACTTAAGTATAGTGCTTATATAGGGTCGTAAGGTAAGCGATCTAAACAATCGCTTATACTTTCGAACCCGACCCATTTGGTCCATCCTTAGGATCCGACCAAACACATTAGGTGACCATAGTTGTATAGGGAATAACCTTCCGAGGTTATACCTTATGGTCACGACGTTAGGTGTTCCAAGCGCGTTCTACGCGAACGACGCGTTAAGGTAGCATAAGCTACCAAAACGGGTCGTAATGGGTCGTAAGCACTTAGGTTAAGTTTCACTTTAGTATGTGGGCTTTGTTAAACCATATTACATGAGTCTCCATACTCGTTTGGTTTACGAACCCGCATACTATCTGATCCTCCGATTTAGGTCTGGTATATTAACATAGTTACCTATATTAGGTGCCGTTTGATATCCGTGATCTCTAGCATTATTTGGTTGTTATACAAGAACTTCAAAGCAATCTCAGGTGAGTACATAGACCCCCCTTTTACTGTTTTCCAAACATTTTGGGGTGAAACACATGTGCCTACTTGTTACTTTCGTGCCTTTCATGCTTTCATATCATATGCTTGTTATGTTCAATAGTACATTTATAGTACATGATTTCATTGATTTTATGCTATGTATGCCCATTGTGTGCGTACTTAGTACATCATTTTGCAATACATTTTCATGCTATGTATGCCCATTGTGTGCATACTTAGTACATTATTTTACATTACATTTTATGCTATGTATGCCCATTGTGTGCATACTTAGTACAATTGTTATTCATCACATGCTTACATTTTGGTATGACATTTGGTTTGTTCAAATGATACAATGTACATTCATTAACATTAGCTACGCCACTCGTTAGTAGGTAATGGTACCATAGGACTTGACAACTCCTATTCCTGAAATCTCGGGTTTGTTTGTATTGGAAGGAATGACCGAATTCGATAAACAATAAAACAGATAGACCTTTAATTTGTTTAAAGGTCTATCACCACAGTCACAAAGGCTTGAATGTATGAACTTTCACAATACCGCATAAATGTTTGTATCAGTATAGCATGCAATTGTTCCACAAAACATAACTTTGACTTAAACTATGTTTAATTCAATACCCTGTGTTTGTGCATTTTACCTATGGCCCAATTGATATATTTTCACATGCCATACATGATATTTTGGATACACATTACAATGATTTACATTAAACATAAACAATTTGACATTGATATACACATTTGGTGGTTTACATTAAACATGGACATTTTTGATATGGTCTACACAATAACACTTGACAATTTATTTATACATGAACAATACACTTTGGTGGTTGGTTTGGGAAAATGATTTGAGTAACTAGGCATGTGTAATATGATACAAACATGGTGGATACGCCGCTGGTACTTCCTATATATAAGTGTTTGTATAATATTACATATCGTAGCGTTATCTAAATCATTAGAGTATAGACATATTACATTTTACACAAATAACATATTCTTCACAAGACATTATTTTTACAAACAACTTATCTTATGCAAACTCATTTTACTAGGTTATTCATTTAAACTTACAATTAATTATACGTATCTGTGACAACTCGAATTTCCAAGATTTCTATTTCGCATTTATTGCACGTTCATTGTTTGTGTAATTAATTATTTGCACAATTGATTGCTATAGAATTGTATACGTTTTGATACAATGAAGTGTATTGTGTGATTGTGCATGACTACGTGTTAATTGTGATAAACTTGTCCAATGTACACACTTGGTAGTGAAACTGTAAAATTAATTACGATAGTGCACTCTTGTAAAATAGATTAATGGAGGGTGTAAAGAGTTATTAGTGAAACCTAAATCATACTTAACCCTAATTCCCTTCCCTAATCATTCTCTAATCATTCACGAGAAATCAAAACACGCACTTTCACCTCCCCTAATCCTCTCTACAATCATCTCCTCATCCTTCTTGGTGTCACAAGTCTTTTGCATCAAGTTTGATTGTCAATTCATCTAAGAATCGAATCAAGGTAATTGTTAATGATTGTTTGTTTATTATTTGATTGATATCACTTCTTGATTCTTGTAATTCTTGCAAAACCCTAGATTTGATTTGATGGTTCTGTGCTTAATTTGAATCTTGATTATTGAAATGATGATGATGATTAGGGTATGCTTGGTAGATTGATCCTGTGATGATTGTTATTGTTATGCATCGATCAATTGATTGTGAATCTGCTGTCTAGGTGAATGAAGTTAGGGTTCGTAGAATGATGAGCATAACTGTGGAACAACGAAAACGTAACTGCTATAATCTCTACGATCATATGATTATTGTTACTCAGAGTTTTGTGAATATATGTGCCTGAGTTTTGTACACATGAATGTTGTCTGAATTTTATGATGATTAGCATGTAGACCGAGTTTCTTTGGCACTTTTATTGCCCGAGTTTTGTGGACCAAAACATTACCCGACCTTTGTGATAGGGTATTAGGTCCGAGTTTCATATGTAGAAGCAAAGTCCGAGTTTATGAAGCTTAGGTGAGTCCGAGCTTTTGATCTTAGATAACATGACCGAGTTTAGGGAGGGCATATGGTCCGAGTTTAAGGGGGCCATATGACCGAGTTTCTTGAATGCATAAGGGTCCGACCTTTTCTAAAGGTTTAAGGATGATGTGTCCGAGTTTCTTGACACTTGGGTTGTCCGATTTTCAAACAGGGGAAACCCCCCCCCCCCCCCCACACTTGTCTGAATATTGAATCTGATGTGTGTTTAATATGAGGCTCTGTACGTATATATATAATGATTGAATCTGATAGGTTGTGTATGTCACATTCTTAAGCCGCTAACTCGGTTAAACTTGTTAAGCTTATCAACGCCGTTAAATACACGAAATGTGTTAACAGTGACACGTACGTTAACCTCCATGTTAGACTTAAAGGTGAAAGTAAAGATGTGACGCATGAAATATGTGAATACGATGAATTGATTACATGATGTATGATTCTATGTGAATAATCATATGATACTGAATGCAACTAAATGATTCTACGTGCGTGAACATTCCATGTGATATCATCATGTACACAATAAACACACACAAAGCACCGTTGCTTGAATATCGAGGATTGTAAACCCTAATTGAATGAATCATGTGCAATATATCCTAGGTCGTGTATAACGGACTTAAACATTTGATAAACCCTAGAGCATAGCATACCGAGCAAACCAAGGTGAGTTCACACCCTTACTAAGGCATGGGATTCCTGGGGATTGGGAATGGGTTTTAAAGGAATAAGGTTGAATAGATTCGTACTGACACTATTACTAGACTACCATACCATCGTCCTCGGTTGTGCAGGACCCATACGTGCAATCCACGTACACATATACTTACTACTATCCTCGGTTGTGAAGGATACTTATACATACTACTATCCTCGGTTGTGAAGGATACTTATACATACTACTATCCTCGGATGTGAAGGATACTCATAGGTACTACTATCCTCGGATGTGAAGGATACTCATACGTACTACTATCCTCGGATGTGAAGGATACTTATACTTAATTACTATCCTCGGATGTGAAGGATACTCACGTAAGACCTACGTGAACTTAAACTTACTACTGTTCTCGGATTGTGAAGAACACATATGGTTACGAGTAGTCTAGTGGATTATAAAACATGGGAAGCCCCCACCAATAGAATGTACTATCGGCCCAGTAGAGCCACATGTTACAAACGAAATTACTATTACGCATCTGCTTTCTGTGAACTCGCTCAACTAGTTGTTGATCCTCTGCTACATGCCTTGCAGGTCGTTAGGTACATGGAGCTTGCACAGGGAGGAGCAGGTCGTTGTGGGCTTGGATCGTGATTACCTTGTTAAACACTTATAACAATTGATACTTTATTATGATGGGTTTTGATTATA